>NW_022900949.1:32489902-32514551 GCF_012274545.1 Fukomys damarensis
TTTTTTTTTTTTTTTTTTGGTAAGATTGGCTAAGGGTTTGTCTACTTTGTTCATTCTGTCAAAGAATCAGCTCTTTGATTCATTGATTCTTTGCATTGCTTTTTTAGTCTCCATGTCATTGACTTCTGCTTTGATCTTATAATTTTGCTCCTTGTACCAGCTTTGGATTTGGATTTTTCTAGGACTTTGTGGTACATCACTCTATTTTTCTGATATAAGAGTCACAGCTATAAACTTCCCTCTTAGGACTGCTTTCATTGTGTCCCATAAGTTTCCATATGCTATACTGGCTTTATAGTTCTATTCAGCAATTGTCTTATTTCTTTCTGTATTTCTGCTATGACCCATTGATTATTCAAGACTATTGTTTAATTTCTATGTGTTTGCCTTATTTCTATGGTTTCTTTTTTTTTTTTTTTTCTTGGAACCAGGGATTGAACTCGGGTCCTTGAGCTTGCTAGGCAGGCCACCGAACCGCTGAGCTAAATCCCCGGCCCTTTTTTTTTTTTTGGAACCAGGGATTGAACTTGGGTCCTTGAGCTTGCCAGGCAGGCCACCAAACTGCTGAGCTAAATCCCCAGCCCTTATTTCTATGGTTTATTTTGCCATTGGTTTCTAGTTTTATTGTGCTGTGATCTGATAATATGTACGGGATAATTTTGATTCTTTTACATTTATTTATGCACGCTTTATTGGCTAGTGTGTGGTCTAATTTGGAGAAAGTTCCATGTTCTGCTGAGAAGAATTTGTCTTCTCTTGTTGAGTGGTATATTCTGTAGGTATCTATTAAATCCATTTTTTCAGAGGTTTACTTCAAATATTAGTTCTGATATTTCTTTATTGATTCTTGTCTATTTGTGACAGTGGGGTATTAGAGTTCTCCACTATAGTTGTATTGATGCTTATTTGATTTTTTTATATTAAATAGTTTTTGTTTTATCAAGTTGGCCCACCATTGTTCAGTGCATGTAATTTTTTCTCATTGAGTTTATTGGTACATTTTAGGTATGCAGTACAGTTACATTCATCATTGGGATCTTGTACCTTTACATGACAGGTCTTGATTCTCATTTTTTCCCCTTGTCCCTGCCCTCCCTTCACTCCCTCCTCCCCTCGCCATTTACAAACATTTTATTTCCATTTTTTCATTTTCTCCTATTTTTTTTTCTTTCCCTTATTACCTTTCTCCTACTCTTCTGGCCCTAGTGCATGTATGTTTATAATTGTTATGTCTTTCTGTGGAATTGTTCCCTTAATCAATGTGTAGTGACCTTCTTTACCTCTTCTGATTATTTTTGGCCTAAAGTCCACTTTTTATGAATTTGAGAGCTACTTCTGCTTATTTTTTAGTTCCTATTACATGGAATATTGTTTTCAGTCCCTTTTTTTTTTTTTTGGAGTCTGTGAATTTCTTTTTAGGTTATGTGTGTTTCTTTTATATAGCATACCATTGGATTTTGTGTATCAATCCATTCTGCCAGTCTTTGTCCTTTGATTGGGGAATCGAGACCATTCACATTGAGAGTTATACCGAGAGATACTGTTTTATTCCTGTTGTTATATTATTTCCCTGTTACTGATTCCTTTCTTTCCCTTTTACTTAACTGCTCACTTTACCTGGTATATCCATTCTGTTGGACCTTTCTGGCATTGTTGACTTCATTGTATCTTTCTAGGATACCCTTGAGAAATTTTTGGTGTGTGCTGGTTTGGTGGACATGAATTTATTTTATTTCTCCATCAATTTTGAAAGATAGCTTTTCAGCATATATAAGTCTAGGTTGGAAGCTGTTTTAAGACTTGAGACAATTCACTCCAAGGTCTCTTGGCCTTCAGGGTTTGTGTTGAAAAGTCTGCTGTAATTTTAGTGAGTTTTTCTTTATAACTGATTTGTTGCTTTTTCTCTAACAGTTTTTAAGATTCTGTTCTTGTGTTGGACTTCTGGGATTTGATTTTGACATATTGTGGAGCGGTTCTTTTCTGATGGTGGTGATCTGGAGTTCAGTATGCCTCACTTATCTGCATGTTAAGACCCCACCCCCATATTTGGAAAGTGTTCTGCTATACTATAAATATGTCATTATGCCATTTGTACAGTCTTCTGACTCTTCACTAATTCCATTTAATTTTAGATTACTCTTTGTATTATCTAGCAGCTGTTGGATCCTTTTTTTTTTTTTTTTTTTTTTGTACTGGGGATAGAACTTGGGACCTTGCACTTGTGAGGCGGGCAACAGCATCACTGAGCTAAATCCCTGGCCCTGTTGGAGCCATTTATTTGTTGTTGTTGGGTCCATTTTTAATGTTCTTACCTTATTTTTACAGTATCTTGCAATACCTGGTCAACAACAGCTGTGTCTTCTAGTTCTGACGCTGTTCAGACATTAGTCACTTCTCCTGCCCATACTTTCAATAGAATTTTTAACCTCCTGAATTTCTGTTTGACACCCTTTCCTGGATTCTAATTCTTTTCTATACTGAACGTTTATGTTTTGTATCACTTTGTTTGGGTCAGCTAACTTTTTCTTAGTGTCTTCTGTAGACTTGCTGATTACTTTATTAGTTCCATTATCTATTTAGTTAAATCTTCTTTGAACTCATCAAGTATATTATTGATCTTTTTAAAAAATCTCTTTTATCTTTTCCAATAATTCAGCTGTATGGCTTTTGATTTCCTCCTCCTTATTGCCTCATAGATCAGCTTTGGAAGAGTTGAGAGTTTTTTGAGACCTTTCGTTACCTTCTCTTCTCATATTTCTGTTTGTTTGTTTATTGTGCTGAGACTTGTAGGTTGATCATAGTGAGAGACTTTGTTGCTAGTATGGAGACTTCTTTAGTTAATGTCTATTTTCAAATGATGCACAGGCCTTTGCCTCTGTCCTAGAATGCCACCACCTCCATTTATGTGGGTGGAAAGGCTGCAGTGTATTTGGCATAGTATCCTGTTCTTTGGGCGTGGAACATGGTATTGTTAGTGACACTATGGCAATCCAGATATTGGCATACAGGGAAAACCATCAACAGAGAAAATGTCAGCTACTGTGTCCTCTTGACTATAGTTATAATATCAGCAACAATGATAGCGTTAAAAAACTGGATACTGACATATCCTAGGAACTACCAACATATTCCCTTAACCACAGAAAAGGAATATAGAATTATAGTACCAACACTAAGACAAACAAAATACTGACCTATAGCAAATATACTAGATGGAACAACTCTACCTCCCCTAACAAGAAAACATTATTCAATACTAATAGCATAGAGTTAACTCTAAAGATTCATAAAGTATTGTTATACTATTAACAAAAGAGGGGTTAGGGAACCAGAAGGTGAGAAAGACAAAATTTGAAATATTAATCAATGAAAGATGAAAAGGGAAAGAGAAAAGTGAGATGGGGGGTCCTATTGAGTAAAAGAAATTAATAGCATTAAATGACAGTAAGAGAAAATAACAAATGAAGAAAAGAAAAGCAAAACAAAGAAAAAAGAAAAATAAGGGAAAAGTTAGAGAGACAGAAAAAAAAGAGAAAAAACTCCAACCCTCCTCCCTAACCAATGAAAGATAAAGAGAAAAAAATTGAGTCTATTAAAAAATTCCTCTGTGTTTTTGAATGAGTGCTTTCTTTACAGGATCTGCAGTCTTGGAATTTAGCAAGTCACAATTAGCTTTATGGAATGTGGGTTTGTGAGGTGCCCAACCTGTTCCTGAGGCTCCTCTGTCCATATACCCCAGACTGTGGAGATTGTTCAAGCCAAAGTATATCATATTGTTGGATGGGAAGAGCAATCAACCCTCTGGTCTCTGTTGGGTGTAGACTATGAGGCCGGGATGCAAGCAGACTCTTGGGCTTAATGCCAACATTTGCAGATCCAGCCTGTTCTGAATGCCACACTGGTCAGGCAGGACCCATGTCCTTCCAGTCTAAGCCTAAACTCAGGAGGTCTGTGTCTGTTCCACATCCCCTTGACACTGTCTCCTGTGACTATGTCTCACCTAGCCACTGTGGGAGGGTAGCACTGGAAACCCTGATGTGGAGTTATTCTGTGGCTCAGTTTTAAATAGACACTTCTCAAAATGGCACCTGATTAAACACTCTCTGTCAATGTGGTGGGCACTGCACTGGGATTCTCCAACTCTAGCCTGCCTTGAAGGAGTCACTTAAGGAGTAGTGTTTGTAGTTTACAATAGCGGTGGCTTTTTCTTGGCACTGGTGCTTCCTGGGCTTAACCTTCTCTCCCCAGGCATTGTGGCCTTGTCTATGATCAGGTCCATTGATTAGTCAGCGCCTCTGTTCCCTTATGCCAAGGGGAAACAAAACAGAGCCAGTGTGGCGTTAGCAGATAGCCATGACCAGGGCGTAGGATCCATGTGTGTGGAGTTGGTTGTGGGCAGATGAGCATAGCTGTTGCATTGTCCAGGGCATGAGAGGCATGGCTGTTTTGTAATCTGAGCTGAATCTCTATTTTTTTAAAAGGAGGAAGGAATTTTTAAGGTGTACCCCAGATGTCCACTGCCCCCTTAGAAAGTTTCATTAGATGACATGGTTCTGAGTGGCACACTGGTGTGGGCTCCAGTGATCACCTCTGTGTACAGGCACAGCGTCCTCATGGTCCTTGTCTGGAAGCTCCTCAGGCAGGAGAGAGCAGCAGGTGCCTCCCAGGGTGAGTCGCCACCCCGTGCATTGAGCTCCGGCAGCAGCCTTTCGCATCTCCTCCCCCTGCAGTCCACCGCGGGTTGACCAGGTGGTGCTGGTCCTTGTGCTTCCCCTCACATGAAGTGGGTCAGTCCCCTTAATGCTGCCTGTATGCCTAGCCCTGGCCCTGGCCTCCTGCCATCCCCGCCTCCAGGGAGTGTTTCTAGCCTTCCTTCTCTTAGTGTGTTCCTTGCCTGGCTTTTGCACTTGCGGATGCCTCTGCCTGTGGTGCTCTTTCTTTCCCTTCTTTCTCTCTTCCTTTGTTCCTTTTATGTCCTTTGTTTCCTTTCTTTTCTTTTTTCTCTGCTGCTTAAGTCTCAACTTCAGTTGAGCTCCTCAGAGGTGATTTTCCTTGGCCCTGCCGATGCAGCAATGGACTCCCTTTCAGTACCATCAGTCTGCCCTGTTTGGTTTCCTTTAAGGTTCATGAAAAGCTTTGTGTTTGTTGTCCCGCCTGTTCCCATGGTGGCCCATGGACCCTGAGGAGTAGGACTGTACCCATCCTGAGCATTAGTTCCATGTGGAGAAAGGTGGCAGGGTGCCCTTGTAGCTATCTGCCTGGCACACATGCCTTAGGGGAAGACTTCAGAAAGGCTCAAGGCCTACTTTCAGCACCTCTGTTGCTGAAATTGCTGAGTACGGTGCCTTGTCCAGCCTTACCTCTGTGCTCCATCTGGAAGCAGAACCTAGGATCAGCACAAAGAGCAGAAGCATCTTGCTAATGCCTCTGTGGCCCAACTCACAGCACCTGATTTGAGTGCTTCTGTGCCCAGCCTGAGCAGCTGCGTCAGATCCCCAGGGTACACCGTAGCTCCTTAACCATGGGCTCCCACCCTTTGAGTTCACAGCTTCTGGCTGCGTTACTGTCGACATTTTTTTTACTCTGCTGCTCCATTGCAGAGAATCATTGAAATTCACAGCATCACAACTCTAGAATTTTATTGAGGGGCAGATCACTAATAAGTAGTGGAACTAGAATTAAAATTCATCTCTTGATTCTTTTATTTTTATTTTCTGTCATGCTTTGCATTGTTTTCAAACTCTTTAGACACTAGTTTGGTTAAATACATTTTTGCAAATGTAAAAACTGAGTAACCAGCAGCACCAAAGCAGCCAGCATTTCACCAAGAGGCCCTCTCCCTGATGCAAGGCCAGCCCTGCCTCCTTCCACACCCTGTGGGTGGGGTGATTATGGAGGTAGATTACCTTGGCAATCCTGTTCACTCCGAGCACACCCTTGAATTCCTTCCTGTCTACCCTCACATGGCCTCTGCCCGTCTAGGCTAAATGCTGTTGTGTGTTCTGCAGCCATCAAAAGCTCTTTGCTTCCCTTCTTTAGCATCCTCGCCCTGGCCTATGTCAGTGCCAGGGGACTGTATTCTGGTCCATAGGCCCTGGGTCTTCCTAGGGTGAAACTGACCTTTCACATACCATAAAACTTCTAAAAATTGTTCTTCACACATCACATTAAATGAGACTTTGCTCTTTTTGTTCTTCGGGGATTTTTTTTTTTTTTTTTTAGTACTGGGGATTAAACCCAGGGCCTTTGCACTGAACTACAATCCTCTGCCCTTTAAAAACAAATTTTTTGAAAAAAAAAAAATTTTGAGGCAGGGTCTTGCTAAATCATTTAGTTGCCCAGGTAGAGGTGAAACTTGTGATCCTCCTGCCTCAGCCTCCCAGTGTGCTGAGATTACAGGTACACACCGCCATGCTCGTCTCTGTTCTTAAGCCCTGCTCTGCTCTTAAGTGTTCTTCAAGTTCTGTGATCTGCAACCCTGCACAGTCTTGACACACGCCTGTAGTGTGTGCCTTGTTCAGGAATCTGTGAGCTAAGGTGCTCCAAGTGAGTATCCTTTGGGCACATTTCCTCAGAATCTTCCAGCCCATCTGCCCCAAGGTGTTGCCAAAGGTGAGGATCATTCCCCTCCAACCACACGAATGAGAAAGCTTTGGTGACGTCCCCGCCCTCATCTGAAGGTCTGATGGACAATGTATGCAGTGCAAATAAATTTTTTAAAACCCTGTACAACTGTTACTAATTAACACAGCTTTACTTTTATCTTTTGCTTTATGGTGCAAAGTGTATGTGTGTGCAAATACATTTACATATAAGGCTTTCATATTTCGTCCCCTAGTAATGAGAGAGTAGTAACCCCTCCAACTGCACAACCAGCAACACATACACACCCTAGAAGTGACCAAATGTTAGGAGACTCCGCTAAACCCCAGGAGAGGCTTGGTCTAGCGTGCCAGCTCTGAGACTCATGAACATCCCAAGTTGTGGCAGCAACAGAGAAATAGAGAGAAACCCAGAGGGTCTCTCTCCTCTACCTTTCACAAATGCAGATGCTTGTGAGAAGGTCTCAACCAGAGCCACTGTCGCTAACACCCTAATTAGCAATTCACATTTAGGCAGGGTTTAGATGGCAGCTAGACCGGACATTAACTTCTGTCCCAGGATTGAGGGTGCCTGGAAGGGAAGGGAGGGAATGGGGTGCCCTGAAGGAGGAGGACAGCATGTGTGCTGGGGCAGAACAGATCAGGCCGTGTGTCAGGAGGCCCACTCCTGCAGATTGCAGAGGCACAGCAGGGACAGAGGCTCATCAGGGAGGGGTGGTGGACCACCTTGGCTGGAGGTGATAGAGGCAGAGCTTCAGAAATGTGTCAGATCCAGAATGGGCCAAGAATGCCTCATTCATTCCTCAGATGTGGCCCAGCATTAGAAATAAAGATAAAATGCTACTCCTGAGCTCAGGCAGTTCCAATCGAAGCCAGGGTGACAGATATATTAACAGTGATTGCAGTGCAGTGTGGGAAATACTTCTGAAAAGTGCATGAGGAGTGATCAGAATATATGGTGAGTGTTTGCATGTGTAGAATTTGTTACAGTAAAAGACACATTGCCATGAATGCCCCTCACTTCAAACACATTGATCCCATCATCGTTGGTACTTTCTGCTAGCGTTTTTTTTTTTTTTTTTTTTTTTGTCGGGCATCAAACTTGAGACCTTGTACTTGTGAGGCAGGCGGCACAACCACTGAGCTAAATCCCAGGCCCTCATCATAGATACTTTCTGAAGCAGCTCTGAAGTCCTCCTTCACAAGTATTTTTATGAGGTGTGATCAGAATACAGTGAATGCTGCTGCCAACGGCCATCCAACCAAGAGGCAGGCTCGTAAAAACATGTGTTTTGGTGCCAGGGATTTAGCTCAGTGGCACCATGCCTGCCTGAAGCACAAGGTCCTGAGTTCGATCTCCAGTACCCCCCCAAAATGTGTTTCGATTCACCTTATTTACCAGACCGGGCACCGTGCAACTTCCGACTCACAGTGACCATCACAGGTGAACATTTGAATCGATTCAGAACATTGAGGCAGCCAGCACGGCACAGCTAAGGACACCACATAAGAAGACTTGTAGAACTGCTGCAAAAAGTGGCAAGAATGATGCAAAAAGTGAGGGGGAAGATCTTAAGGGGAAACAATAGCAATGTGACTTTTACTATACATTTTTTAAAAATTTAAGCATTCGCCATAGTTTTGACTACAGCTCGTATCTAGTACAGAATACTAAGAGAATAAGTTTTGCCTAGGAGAGGAATAACTGTCCAGGGGAAGGGATGTTGTTGGGTCTCAAAGCATGAATAGGACTTTCTCAGGAGGACGCGGGAGGCTTTGCAGAAGAATCAATATCGGGAACATCTTGGAGGCTTGGAGGATAGAAGATAGTGTGAGTGAAGTGTAGAAACTAGTGAGATGGTGCCAGGGTCACTGAAGTCAGAAAGAGCCAGATCCCAAGGAACTGTCTTAGGTGCCGCTTCACATGCATTGGGGAACTTCAAAAGGTTTTCGCTGAGAACTGTATTCAAGGATTGCCCTGACAGTGATGTGGAGGGTAAGCTGGGGCAGAGGAAGTAGCAGCAGGGAGACCAGGATGTGTATGTATTAGGTATGTCCTCATAGTTATCCACTCATAAAAAGAGGGACTCAGGGACAAGCAGAGGCACAATAATCTGCATGTGGCTGCCCACTTAATGGGGGGATGCCCAGGGGTCAAGTAGCAACGGTGATTGATGGGTACCTGTCCAGGGGCTGGACAAGTAGTGCTGGCATTCACCCGTGCAGGAACGATGGGAAGCAGACACTTAATAAGAGGACCAGAAGATGGGCATTTGGAGAAGGAGGCACACGCTCTGAAGGAAAGTGTCTGACAGGGACGGAGGATGCGGAACAGATACAGTCATGGAGCATAGGGAGCACAGGGGTTTCATTGTTCAGTGAAGGCTTTCTGAGTAGAAGCTGCAGGCACAAACTATCAAGCTATCGTAGGCTGCAGCCACTGCCCTGAGCTCCTCTGGAAATGTCTCCAGAGCCTTCTCAGCTTCTCTACCCCATTGTCCTGAAGGCATCTAAGGCACTGAGAGCATGTGAGTCCCTCCCTCATTAAACAGCCCTGTCATTTCTCACCTAGTTAACTGCAGTTGCCTCCAGCAGGCCAGGCTGCTTCCACTCCTCCCTCGGGGCAAACCAGATGGTACTACCACCAGGCAATCCTTCCAGCGTGGAACCTGGCAGTGCCATTTTCCTGGCCACACCTTTGGTGGCTCCCTGCCACGCCGAGAGCAGGCTCTAGGCACAGCTGGCCCTGACTGACCCTTGCCTAGATCCACCTTCCTCAGCTCCAGCCCCTTGCCTGGAACACTGAACAGTTACTCCAGGAACACGCCAAGCAGAGCCTGCCTCAGGCCCTTCCCCAGGTCTTCCCTTCACACCCATCAGGCCTCTGCCAGCGTGACCCAGCAGAGAGGCCTCCCCTCATCTGCTGTTTAAAGCAGCACCCATCTTGTGGCTCCTTATTGCCTTGACCTCTTGTGGGTTTTGAATGGCATTTATTACTGAGTAAAATGATTTGTTTATCTTTCCCATATCCAGACCGTGAGCTCTGGGAAGGCACAGACTTCACCTCTCCTGTTTACTGCTGTGTCATTGCTTGTAGAACCAGACTTGGTGAATAATAGCCCTCAATAACTATTTGTCAAAGTGAATAAAAGAAAGGAGTGAACTATGACGTGCTGGGCAGCTTGCTCAGCATGTTTGTATCCTGTAGCAGTCAGATCCCCAGCTCACCCCAGAAAGCCAGTAGCCACTTTCTCTCTGGACCAGTGAGGAAGCAAGCTGAGGGCAGGGCTGCTCCCCATGTTTCAGTCATTTGGGGTCAGGGACGCTGATGGACGGTGGGTACGTCTTCTGAGGGTGAAGGGGTTGCGGATACAGGCAGAGGCACACTTGGTACTGGAGGAAGACGCTTGTGGGCATATGTGCCCATGGTCATCTGCTGGCAGGAGCAGTCCAGGGCTGGCAGTTAACATGGGGAACAACCCAGAATCACAAGATAGGTTGTGTGAAGGTTCAGCTAAGCTTCAAGCACAGACTCTTGGCTCCAGAGCCTGCTGTGCCCTGGGCAGAGAAGGCAGGGAGCCTGCATGGGCCCACATTTTGGAGCTTGCCGTGGGGGTTAAAGTCAGTGCCCTTCTGCCAGTCAAGGGCCTGGGTGGGCATGATGGGAAATGGAGCCCACACTGAGAGAAAAGCTGGCAAGAGAGCAGGAGGGGTGAAGCCTGGGAAGTCTCAGAAGGGATAGGAGCTGAAAGCAGGAAGGAAGAGTGCCGGGGAGCATGAGTAGATGAGAGCCTGTGTCTTCTGCCCCATGGATACATACACATCTCCATGGGGTCACCATTTCCGGTTGGGGGAGAATATCAGGGAAGGTGTCTGTGCACCCTTCTTGGATATTGATGTTTTGAACCTTTTAAAAAAAGACTTCTGTTCATTTCTCATTTGTGCAAAAAGCTGTTTTCACACTCAAGACTCTCCAAATCCTGAATATGTTAATTATCATTACTTCCCTTAAAACTCAGTACTCCTGAGAGCTTTGAGCAGCATTTGATAATTAGATTGGTGAGTCCAGTACTCCCCTGATGACCAGTGTTTGCCATGTTGACAGCGCCTTGGCATAGGCCTTTCCTATCTTCAGTCTGTTCCTTCAGATTTCTGGGATTTACTTGGGTCTTTAGCCCTTGGCCCTTTTCCAGTCTGCACTAATTTTGCTGAGAAACTCTCTCCCACCCAGAGTAGCCAGAATTCTGGGCTTCATATTTTCCACGAGTAACTGTGCCATCAGCACCGTGTTCTGCCTGTGCGGCCTTTGGTTTGTTATTTTTCCTCCTGAGAGACAGCTGGGCACAAAGGAGGCACCCATAGGCCTGTTTTTGGGTGCTGCTCTTTTCCTCAAGTTTGTGGCATCCTGGACAGGGTCCTTTCCTTGCTGAACCTCAGTTTTTTCGGGTGCCAAGGGCAGCCTCCCTCTCCAGGCCCCGATACTGGGCAGTGAACCCACGGCCTTTGCATTGAGCTACATTTCTTTCCCTTTCTAGCTGAGTTGCCCAGGCTGAACTCAGATTTGCCATCCTCCTGGCCTCAAGCTCCCAGAGTGCAGAGATTATAAGCATGTACCGGCCATGCTGCTTTAGGGCTAGTGATTTTTACCTTGAAGTATTGCTTTGAGCATTCCAGGAATTTGCCTGTTGGAAAGTCCCCACCACAATGCCTGGCCAAGGAGTGCGCCGGGTGTTCCTGTTTGATATGAGTTTTGAACACACTGCCAGTAGGCCCAGAGCTCATTCAGCGATTGTTGGCTCTTGCATTTGCCCAAAGCATTTGGTAAAACGTTCCCACTTTATGGGAGAGATTCCAGGTTCTTGATCCTCACTTAATCTCCTCCATCCCACTCAGCCACACCCTCAGGCTCCCCTGTGTCCTGGTCATATCCTGTGCTGTCCCAGCTGGTTCCAGAGCAGCCTGCCAGCTCCCTGGGCACAGGCCCTGACACAGAGCAGGAGCTGAGCAAACTCTCTCAACTGATAAAATAAATGACTGTGTCCTAATCATCTTTTTGATCTTCTCTAGTGGTTCTGACTTCTATTTCCATTTACTCTGCAGCTTCCTGTTGAGGGCCTGCTGGGTGCCATGCACAGTCACAGGCTCCGGGGGTAGATTAGTGAGTAAAAGAGCTCAAACCCCTAGCCAAGTAGACTTCCTTGACCTCTCCAATACTCTCTGGTCACTTTTCCAAATATAGAGTATATTTCATAGGTTAATATGCATTTGATTAGGGATGTTTGTTAAGGTTTTAAAATGTGTATTCAGTGTCTACCTTGGGATTGGGCCTTTGTATGCGTTATCCCATTCAGCTCCCACAAAACTGTGTGGGCTCTGTTAACCATTCTCATTTCACAGATAAGGAGTGGAGAAGACAGGCACAGAGGTCTTGACCCCTTGCCCTCAGTACACACTGGGAGGAGGGGCCTGATCTAGAAGCAGTCTGAGTCCTTTCTTGTACATCACTGCCGCCCTGGGATGCCTCTGCATTGTTCTGTGAATGCACTTTGGACCTTGGTTCTGTCTTTCCTGGAATGCTGTGACCCCTCCAGGCTTCTTATCTTCCATGACATCTCACATGGCCTGAACATATAGTAGGCCACTGATGCATGCTCTTTGCTTGGGTGTGTCTTTCAGGGATCAAGTCCAAAAGTTGCACATGAAGTCCTAGTCAGCAAGGTAGCCCACTCCTATTATCCTAGCACTTTGAGGGGCTGAGGTAAAAAGATTACAAGTTCAAGCCCAGCCCGGGCAATTTTGAAACTTAGCAAGAGTCTCTCTCAAAATAAAGGTTAAAAAAGGTCAAGGGCTGTAGCACTGTGTGAAGGCCCTGGGTTCCATCTGTAGTAACACACACACACACAAACACACACACAGTGATTAAGTCTTGTCTTTATGTCTGCACAAGCCTTGGTACACTGGCCTTGTTTTCCCCTGCACACACATGAGCTTGCTGCAGACCTTCATGCCCCTGCGTCCTCCCCCTGCTCTGTCCCCCAGATCTAGGCTATGCCACTGGGCAACAGGCCGATCTCTTCTGCCCACCATACGTTTCACTGTCCTCCCTTCCCAGCTTTCTCCCTGTGCTTCCCTCACCCTCACGCTCTTTTGATCTTGCAAATCCAGGCCCTTGGAGAAATCAGACAGTATGAAATATGAAAACTGCTTGGGAAGTAATTGAAGAAACACTGTGACTTTTGAAACCCATAGAGATAACACTCACACCTTCTTACTCACGTTATTTAATTTTTAATGGCAGATTTAATTAATGGAGATCAGGCCTTCTACTTTCAGATGTGCATGCGGAGCAGCAGGAAGAGCTGGAGGAGGGGCAGCTGTCTGTTGGGCAGAGAAAAGGACTTTCTAAAATCGCAGAGCTGAAGAGTTTAACGGGAAAGAAAAGCTCCCATGAATAGTAGCTCATGACCACTGGGTGCTAACAGATGCCCTTCAGAGAGCTTTCCCAGCAGAGGCTGGGAGACCAGGGGTCCTCCATAAGCACAACGAACTTGCCTCCCATCGAGTTCTCTGGGACAGGTGGCCTGGCTGGGAAGAACTGGACTCTGTCATCCACATATCTGCTGCACTGTCCTTTAAAAAGGACTTGTCTGTCTTTCCACTCCCTCACTTAAAAATCAAAGTGTTCATTCACCCCGCATTGCCACAGGGAGAAATCCAGGCCTGAGAGCCTGCAGGTGAGGTCGCTTCATCCCTTGCTCCTGGGCTTCCTGGCAGTACTGCTGCCCTTCCCTGTCACACACCCAGTACTCTACCCCCTCACACTGCTGTCTCTATTCTCAGACTTGTGAAATGTTCCTATAGATATTCTCACACATGCACAAAGTCCTAGATGCCATGCTTTCCTTTTCAGCATTGTTTGTGATAGCGGAAGACTGCGAATGGGCTGTGGACAGGGAGCTGCTTGGGTTGAGCTACAGGGTGTTCAGCCATACAACAGAACATTTTATTCAGCAGGAGAAACCGACTAGGTCTGCAAGAAGTTAAGGTACATCATGGCTGTTGTGGTGTGGTGTCAGGGGCCAATGTGACTCACTCACTAATGTGCTTACCCTGCTGTTCACCATATATGCTGTCTGTTACGGTTTACATCTAAATGTCCCCCCAAAACTTTATGTGATCCCAGGCAGGGCTGTCGGGAGGTGACTGGATCCTGGGGGCACTGTAACTCATGAGTGGATTGGTCCACTGATGAATTTATAACTGAGTATGCTGTTTGGAGGTGAGGCATGGTGGGAAGAGGGGAGTCACTGGGGATATGGCCTGGAAAGTTTGATCTCCCTCCCTGGCTCTTCCCTTGACTCTGCTTCCTGTCTACCGTGCCATCTTGCCTTGGAATCGGCTAACTATGGACTGAACCCTTAGCCAAAATAAACCTTTAAGTTGTAGGGGTTGGATATTATGTCACAGCATCAAGAAAGTGACTAAGACAGATTTTGACCAGAAAAATGGGGTGTTGCTGTAACTGTACCTGACCATGTGGTTCAAAGCCTTGGAAATGGTTCATGGGAGGAGTTTGGAAAGGTTTGGAGATACTCACTAGAAAGGAGCCCCAGAATGCTATGAGCCAAGCTTTATGGGACGTTCTGGTCAGAGCTCAGGAGACAAGAATGCTGATTTTTGAAGAACAGTTGCAAAAGACTAGACTAAAGAGGTTTCATTTGGGAACAAGGACTCCACTGAAGGTGGACTCCAGATCATGTATGTCTACATTTTGCTCAAGTCTTGAGTCTTTGTGGGAAAATGAGATTAAGGGCAGCGGGGTAATTTGGCAGAGGAAATTTCAAAGCAGCCCACCATTCAGTCTGTGGCATAGGTACCATTGGGGGCTTTTAGCCAGCTCTATATTGAGAATCAAGAGCAAATGGCTATTGACTTTAAGTTTTGAGTTTCACCGGGTCTGTAAAGTTGGAGCAGAGAGTATCTTTGTGGCTAAAAAGATTATCATTAAAAGGAAGCCAGGGGCCAGGGATTTAGCTCAGTGGTGCTGCACCTGCCTCGTAAGTACAAGGTCCTGAGTTGGATACCCCGGTACCAAAAAAAAAAAGGAAAGCAGGTGCTTTACAACAGGACAATAGGAAAAGTGCCTTGAGGACATGTGAGGAACCAACAAAGCCCCACACTCTCACCCTTCAGAGACCCAAAATTGCAAAAGTGAAGGACTTCACTTTGAGATGAGAGGCCCGGGCATGGGGCTACCGAATAGAGGATTTGTTCTTCGGATTAAGTTCATAATGTCTCGGCCATCCAGCCCTCAGATATCTCTGTAGCCATGATTCAAGGGCCCAGCTACTGTTCGAGATGGCAGCAGCTCTTGGCATCATCCATATGGTACTAGTTTTATAAGCATGCAGAATGTAAGAGTTGTGGCATCAGGAAGGCTTCCACCCAGATTTCAAAAGAAAGCCTGGGAAGCCAGGCAGTGTGCCCCAGAGAGGGCAGTGCATGAAACTGTTACAGTGAAGCTGAAATTCAGTGGAGACCCCAGAAAGTTTTAGAAGCCAATAATACGGAATGTCTGAGAAAAGCCACAAGGAGTGAGCAAAGCCAGCCCAGAAGAAAAGTTACAAAGGCTGAATCCACCAGCAATGCTGTAGGAGCGGAGTCATGCAAGCCATTTGGACCTTACATCTTCACCATTGGTGCTGGACTTGGAGCTGCAGGATTTAATGTTTGCCCTGTTGGGTCTCAGTCTTTCTTTGATCCTATTTCTACCCACTATTCCTCCCTTTTGGAATAGGAATGTTTATCCTGTGCTATTGTATAGTTAGCAGTGTTTTAACTTTCTTTTTGAGTTTTACAGGAGCTCACAACTAAGAATTTGACTTAAGTCTCAGAGTAGACTTTGGAATTGAACTTTCCAGCAATGCTCAAATTGTTGGGAATTGGCAACTCTTAGAGATGAACTAAATGTATTTTTCATAGGCCAGGCGTGGTGGTGCACACCTGTAATCCCAGCACTCAGGAGGCTGAGGCAGGAGGATCACTGTGAGTTTGAGACCAGCCTGGACTACATAGTGAGTTCCAGGTCAGTCTCAACTACATAGTGAGACCCTGCCTCAAAAAAAAGTATTTTTCATAAAGAGATACACATGAGTCTTTGGGCCAGGGGCAGAATGTTATGGTTTATATGTAGAAATCCCCCAAAGTCGTATGCAAACATGGACAGGGCTTTAGAGAGGTAATTGTATCATGGGCCTGCTATACACATGGGTAGATTAGTTCACTGATGAATTTACAGCTTAACTGTGCTATTACTAGGAGGTAGGGCCTGGCCGCAGGAGGTGGGTAATGGGGGACATGGCCTGGAAGGGTATATTTCTCTCCCTAGCTCCTCTCTTGACTCTGCTTCCTATCTTCCAGGACATGAGCAGCTCTCCTCCTCCATGCTCCTCTGCCATGTGGTCCTGCTTTGGAGCCAGCCAGATATGGACTAAAACATGAGCCAAAAAAACTTCCCCTCCTTTAAATTGTAGGTGTTGGGTATTGTGTCTCAGTGATGAGAAAGTGACTAAGACATTGTCCTGTCTGCTCTCATTATTTAAATTATATGTATTAATTTTTCAAAAACATCAATGTAAAACAGTGATGCCTTGGTTCTAGTATCCATTCCCAAGAGGATAGCCTGACCCATAGTTTCTGCCAGGCTGCCCTTTTACCTGCACCGCAGCACCTGGCACAACCGTGATCATGACATTGTGTTACATGAGCACCCCAAGGCCGTGGCAGGTGCATTTGTCTCGAAATCCTCTGGTACTTGGTGAGTTCTCAGGATGAGTGCTGCTGGTGGCCAGTCCTCCTAGGAGCTCCCTGATGGTGGTGAGTCATAGAATCTGCCTGACTAGTTCCTGAAGAAGGGATTTGGTCCACTCCAGCAGTCTGAGGAAAGTCAAGTGGGCAAGAGGGTTTGTGAACACAGGAAACCAGCACTGTACTCCCAAGCTGTGGGCCAGAACCTTTCCTGTGACAAGGGGGCTGCAGTCATACGGACATCTATTCCTCTGTGTCTGCTGAGGCAGATCAGATGAGGAGGGTGAGGTGGGTCAGAACAAGAGAGGACTTGATAGGGAATTTCACTGAGTCTTCTGAGAATTGGTAGCAGAACCTGCAGTGGGGCAACCACAACCGCTTCTTGGCCTGTGGGTACTTCCTGTGACAAATCTCGCTGACCACATGTTGACTGTGGGCTGGCAACTCACTCAAGCTCTTGTCGTCACTCGGGCTAGGCTGCTCCTGGAGGGACAAGGGTCCAGAGCATAGGCTCTGAGCATCTCTGTCAGCCCCAGTATGCCAAGCCCCCTCTCGGCCACAGTTCTCTCTGAGAACAGGTGACATCCTGGAAGATGGCCACATGACACCAAAGAGTACTGTGGCACAACTCCAGGAAGAGAGGTTTGACCCAGAGAGAAGGTCTGCGTCGTGAGGTTGCCTTGTGGAAAGGAGGCTGGCCGGGATCAGCAGGGGCATTGCACATGTTAGCTTCAGAAATGTCAGCGGCACAGTAGGAGTGGCTCTGCTGGACTGAGTGGAAGCCATGTGCCCGGCTGTCTCTTAGTCACCCTACCTTGCAGTTAAGAAAACAGGGGTCCAGAGGAAGTATGTGTCTTACCCAGAGTCCTCAGCTGGCATGTGCCAGCACCAAATTACACTACATCCTGGTGATGGCCCTCAAATGTAGAGGCCCAGGGAGTAAAAATGATCCTGCCAACGATGTCACAGAAGAGGCCTATGTGGAGGATGAAGAGGCCTTGATTTGTGTCATTCGTCTCTGTCCTTAGCCCCTCTCCCAGGACTGTCAGTGTTGGTGAGCATCAGACTGGTCAAAGCAAAGTCTTAATGTCTTGGTTTAGAAATGAGGACTCTGGAAAGAACACGAATGCCCTGGTGCTGGGCATTTGGTGTTGCCTGGCAGGGAGTGGGTGCAAAACCTATCTTTATTTCATGCCTGCTGAGTGCTGGGACTAGCATTTCCTAGCTCATGTTCCTCATCACCACCGAGGAGCATGTGTTCTCTCCCTGGTTCACAGGTGAGGGAACGAGAGGACAGGCTAGGTATCTTACTTGAGCCCTCTCAGCAGGCAGCTGGAGAGGGAAAGGTCTGGAAGTAGCCCCCATCCTCCTTGGCTGTCCTGGGCCCAGCCTAGAGCAGAATTCCAGCTCCAGGCAGTGGCCATGTGCCCCAAGTGCTCTCACTCGGGGCTGCCCCACCCAGTCAACCTGTTCTGGAGGCTGTGGAACAGTGGGGAAATCCGAGGGTGGCAGGTTCCTGCCCAGACCTGCCCTCCATGCCTGTGGGTCCGTTCCGGAGGGTCCTTCATCCAGACTTGTCTGGCTTCCACATGCATGTGACTGTTCTCCCTGTGTAGCTTTGAGCTGAGGACCACTCACTGTCCCCTGCCTAAGGACTGGCTGATCCTTTTGTGCAGGCACGATCAGGTTAGGCTGTGTCACAAGCATGCCAGGGGCCACAGCCCTGTGGCTTCACAGTCCCTTCACTGCCATGCAAGCTCCTTGCAGGGACCAACCTATGAACCTAAAGCTTCTGTTCATTCATCTATAAAGCACAGATGATCCCTCTGTAGTGGCTTTGTGGAGTAGATGTCGTCAGATCTGGGAAGGGTCTGCCTTGGGCCATGTGGGCATGTCACCTGCTGCTGTCTTCCTCATGTCTACTGGACAGATCTGGCCACTGTTTCCACACCTGGCCCTCTAGGGACCACTTGACCTTTCTCTGTTTTGTATTGTGGTTTTCTGGAATCCACGTACTGTGAGAATTAGCTATCAGACGTGGCCTTTCCCTGCCACTTTGGTGTCTAACTGTGGGCCTGGTAGCACTGCCACTTGCAGTGAGTGTGTTGACAGGTGATGGGCAGGGGCATCAGGATCCATCTCCAACTCAGAGAATCAGTGGAGTGACTAGGGCTCCCCAGGGAAAAGTGAGGGCTGAGTCCGGGCCTGTGTAGCCAGGAGCGGCCAGCCTGTGAGGCACAGAGAAGTTAAGTGACTTACTCAGAGTCACAGTGTGGCAGAAGGACGCGAGCCCAGGTGGCTCTCTTCCTGCCACCTGGCTGTGCAGGTGCATATGCAGCAGGTACTCTCAGCCTCCCTTCAGCTCTCCAGACCCATGGTTGCTGTGCTGATGGGTGAGGTGTCAAGGTAGGCAGCAAAGTGTGTCCCAGACTGGGGATCCAGACACCTGGCTGGCACTGCCCCAGGTATGTGGCTTTCAGCACCTCCCTTCACCCCTCTGGGCAGCAGAGTCCACTTGTGAAGTAGGGATTGGACCAGAATAAAACTCAGCAGTGTTTTTCCTAGGTAGTGAATGTTTTAGGCTCTGTAGGCTGTGCAGTCTGTCACCACTACACCACTCTGTCATTGTAGCACACAGGCAGCTGTAGACAGTAGGTAAACAATGAGTATGGCTCTGTGCCAATAAAACTTTATGTACAAAAACAGGTGGCAGGCAGATTTGTTCCTGGGTGGAGGATCTTGCAGCGTTCCTCCAGCCCGTGCTATTCTGAGATCTGCAGCTGCGCTCGATGCAGGGTAGGAGCTAGAACCCAAGCTGTGGATTAATCACCAGTCTGCTTTGATGCTGGTCAAGAAATTAGCATCTGTCGATTTCTAATGTGGTTGCATCCCATGAGGGAGCTAGGGGGGAAGTTTCAATCTTTGGTAACTAGTTCTGTTTTTCTTTTTGTAGAACGCAGAGATGTATAAACTGTCCTCACAGCAATTCCACGAGGCAGCTTCGAAAGCTGAGAACTCAATCAAGTAAGAGTTTGCTTATTGTTCTTTGTAAACTTGGCCTGCATTTGTAAAAATTTTCTCATGTGGCTTGAAGCCTGCTGCTACCTACCTAATTTCAGATTTCTCTAATAACACGGGCAACCATCTGTTCCTCGGCTCTCTTACCTGAATCTGAGATAGCCATTGGTCATCAGTAATTGGGCAAATTAGCATTCGGTTCTTCCTAACTCCTTGGCAAATCTTGCGGGGCTGAGACAGACTCCAGAGTTGTTTCAGGCTCAGTGTATGCTGAACAGGCACGGTCTTCACAGCGATCAGGCAGGGTACTGCTGGCCTTCTGCCCCTTGGATTTGGGGGCAGGGCTGGGGTTTGCAGCATGTCTCCAGTAAGAGCCTCCTGCGCAGCTGGGATGTGCAACATGCCTCATACATGCGGAGTTCCCAATGGGCCAGGCTCTACCCCCGAGGAGCTGAGGCTCAGGAAAACTGTTGGCTTGCTCAGGTGACACAGTTGTGGGTACCAGCACTGTCCCATCTACTACATTCCTCTGCTGTCCTCAAGCGTTCTGAGCTGGGATGTCAGGAGCAGGGAGGTGTGTGCTGTGTCCTTTATAAATGCAGCTCTCCTTGGTCCAAGTGCAGGGTCCTGGGAAGTCAGAGGAGACCTCTTGGAGGAGGACATGGACCTTGGGAGTTCTCTGTGTGAAAAAGATCTCTGTGGACCCAAGTGACCACAGTGAGCCCCAGTCTCCCCCTTCCAGGAGTGAAGCAGGGTGATTCACCAGACAAATCTATCATGGTACAGAATGGTTGGGTCTGACACCATGAGAAGGAAACATCAGAGAGGAGTTTGGGGAACTAGGAGGTGACAAAATACTTGTGAAAATGTTGCAGAGAACCATAGAGGAGCCAGGAGGATGGTGGGGACAGATGTCCAGTCATAGCAGACCTAAGGGCACAGAACAGCACAGGGAGCATTGTGGGATTTTATTCCTTAGTGGGAGACACTTGTAGCTGTGGAACACTAGGCTGTGGCAGAACCAATTAAAGAATGGGTTTTGGGAAAAGAAAACAATTGTCTTGAAATTTCAAGTCCTAGAGCAAGAATAGGAACATGTGAGGAAGAGACTTTTCCAGCTTGCCTATGGGGACGAGGAAACGTTGAGTGGAAGCAGCAGCCCTGGGCACTGGGGCCTCACAGGGAAGGCGGGCGCCTGGATGTGCTTGTGCCGCCTGCATGCCCCGGCCGCTGGTCTCGCTGGGGGAAGCTCAGGGGCCTGTTTCTGAAGACTTCTTCCCTGTGCAGCAGGTTTATTCAGCACTATGAAATACTCAGAATGTCAACTCGGAGAGGGGGAGGAGCAGCCACATCAAAGAGGCGGCTAAGTGACAGCCAGCGCAGTAATGTGACCCCTGGCAATGGGAGATGCACAGCCTGGGGCCCCTCCCCCTGTACACCTGGAGGAAGGAGCAGCCTGCCTGCCAAGGGAAGAGGCTCCGGTGGGGTGGGCGGGGGCCGGAGGGGGAGCAGACAGCTTTGCAGTCAGTGGCCACTGCCCTGTGATACACGCCTTTGTGAATCTGACTCCAGTGTCACAGGCTTTTCCATCCCTCTACCCTCTGAAGGCAAGGGAGAGACGGATGCGAGCGCGTCTCTAGTCTAAGTGAAGTGTAAGGGTTTTGTTTGTTTGCAGTGTCCCTTGACAGTAATTACTCCTTTTCTGAGCACATCACTGTGGGGTAGGTACGCCGCTAGGCCCCTCAGTTCTCTCCTGCTGTGAGCTCCACATGACAGGCGCAGAGCCGAGGCCAGGGAGGATGGACACCTCCCCTGCCATGCTGGTGTGGAGTTGGATCAGGAATGTCCTCCAGAGCCCTGTGCTGAAGGCCAGTCTCAGCCCATGGCACTGTTATGACACAGAGAGACTGTTAAGAGGAGGCCACCAGAAAAGAAACCCTTCTCTACTGTTGGTGGGAGAATAGACTGGTGGAAATCAGTATGGAGAGTCCTCAAAACCTAGAATTAGAGGTCCCATTTGACCCAACTATTCCCCTCTGGGTATCTTCCCAAAGAATTAAAATAATCATGCCACAGTGATATATGTGCACCCATGTTCACAGCGGCACAGTTTGGAATAGCTAAAACTTGGAAACAGCCTAGAAGCCCATCAACTAGAGACTGGATAAAGAGGATGTGTTTTTGTTTTTTATAAAATGGAGTACTACTCAGTCATAAAGAATGATAAACTAGAGACATTTATAGCTACATGGATGCACATTGAGGCCATACTAAAGTGAAATAAATAGGACACACATGTAAATATTGAATAGTTTCTCTGGTATGAGAAACTGAAAGTATAAATAAGGATCAAAATGTGTAATAGATCATTTGAAATATGAAGAAAAGGTCCAAAGGGGAAGGGGAGGTACAAGGGGTAGGGAAAAGAAAAGATGGGGAAGGAATAAATATGAAATAAGGAAAAAATGGAAACAAAGTCTTTGTAAATAAGGAGTTATGAAGGGAAGGCAGGGGAATGGGGGAAGAAATAAGAACCAAGATCTACCATGTAAAGGTACAGATTCCCAATGATGAATGTCATCATAATGTGTACCTACGATGTATCAATAAACTTAATGAATAAAAAAGAAAAAAGGAGGCCACCCGTAGTGTGCCCTTGGAGGGGACACTTGGGCCCTGCCCTGCCCTTTTGTTCTTTGCTTCCCTGTGGTCTGGAGGTGATCAGACTTCCTGTTTCACACACTCCCACTACGATGGGCTGCATTGCTACAGGCCTAAAGCCACTGGCCCAAGAGACTGCAGACTGAAACCTCCACACCTGTGAGCAAAAGGGAACCTTTCTTCCTTTCACTGATTTTCTCATGTCTTTTGGCACCATGACAGAAAGCTGACTTCACACAGCTGGTTGTGTGTCAAGCCCGGGGTTCCAGCTTAGCTCAGAGCCACGTGCTTACCTGATGTCTGCACTGTTGTGTCCCCGATGGCCCTCTCTCAGCGTGAGACGGGCAGCAGGTGGAGCCCTTCGAGCCTGCCTGGGCAGTAGAGCTGGCCCATTCCAGCTCTGCCTGCATACCTGCCACTTACTGGTCTAGGACAGCTGCTTGACGTTTTGACTGATGAGTGAACGAGACCCACCCGGAAAACAGACCCAGCGTGTCAGCAGTTGGTGTTAGCGTGACTGCTATAGATGGAATCTGTGCCACTCAGAAAGCTGGCCAGTGTGGAGCACGCCAGGCCTCATGAGGATAGGGCCTCATGGGGTTAGTGTCCTTGACCGGTGCTAGAGTGCCCCTCTGCTCCCATGTTGCCAGGACTGGAGAGAAAGCACCATCTGTGAACCAGAGAAGCAATTCCTTGCCGCTCACTGGGTCTGCCGTGCCTGGATCTGGGCATCCCAGTCTCCAGCACCACGAGAAATGAATGTCTGTTGTTTCTAAGCGCCTTGCTTATAGCACTGTGCTACAGCAGCCCAAATGGGCTGAGTGCTGTTATTAATGATGGCAATTATTTCAATCACTGTTATAGCACCTGCTTGGGACAGAGCAGATTTGATAAATAAATTGATTTTCCAAAATACTTAGTCTTTTCCCAAGCATAGTAAACAGGATGTGGCATAAAGTTAGAAACTTTTTTCCTTAAATATCAAGGGCAAAAAATCTTTGGGAGATTTCTTGGATTAGCAAATGATTGTAGATTGCATTGTAAATGTCATAGAAATAAATGCCAACTGCTGGCAGCAGTAATATTGGAAGTTTTCTTCCAAGACAGCTTTGGGTAAACTGAATGGTTATGTAGATGGTAAACTAGATGTCCATGTTTTCTTTCACTTACTTAACACACGTATATAAAACATGAACTTCTTGCCAAGGCACCATGCTAGGCCCCAGGGATACAGAAATGAGCAAGACAGCTGTAATCGCTGCCAGCAGGGAACTTAGAGCACTACGGAAACAACAAACATCAAACAACAAACATCATTTTAAAATTAATTTGCACAACAAGCAATTGCCCAAACAGCTGTTGATTATAGTAATGAGTGCCCTGAAAGAAAGAGTTAAAGTTTGGGTCAGAGGAACCTAATTTAGATGTAGACTTTGAAGGAAGCTTCTCTGAGGGAATGATGTCTATGCTGGTTCCTAGAAGTTGAGAGTTGGCCCGAGGAAAAGGGGAAAGTCCTTCAAACCAGTTTCAGCATATGCAAAGGCAATGAGGCAAGACGTAGTCTATTCAAAGAACTGAAATAAGGCCAATGTGGCTGAGGGTAATAAATAAGAAGAGAGACAAAAGTGAAACTCCAATCAGGAGCCAGACCATGCAAGATTTTGTAACCACAGTAGGAGTTTTAATTTGATCTGAAGAGCAGTGAAATGGTCATGTACTACACACTGCTTCGGTCAACAGTGGAGCACGACATACACAGTGGTGATCCCGGGAGGTCACAGTGGATCTACCACATTCCTGTTGCCTGCACTATTGAGCCACCATAATGCCATGGCACACCCAGTACATCACACTCACGTTTGTGGCAGTGCTGCAGCACCAGTGTGTGGTAGAGCATCTGCAATTATGTACAGTGCATAATAGGCGGTGATGATAAGTAACTGTCTCACTGGCCTGAGTACTTCATGTGCTGTACTTAGAATGTATGCACTGTACTTATTGTTTTAAAAAATTACAGCAAGATGGTAGAACCTCTTACATCTTGGTCCAAGTCTCTCAACAGATGAAGAGTTTGTGGGTGGCTGACGGCCTTTGTAGGTGGGTGTACCCCGGTGTCCACAAAGCACCATCTCCTGGAGACCCCTCTCTCGTGCAGTGCATGACTGTACCCCTGCTGGCTTTCTTTGTAATCTGTGCCCCTAAACCTGTGAATTTCTCCATCTGTAAACACAGCATTAGCTATAGCCTACATATTGTATTATAATTCAGTTTACAAACCTTCTAATTTTCATTCTGATTTTCATTTGAAGAAGCATGTCAATTTCTAAACATTTGAGAATTTTGTAAGTACCTTTTTTAATGGTTGGTTTCTAGTTTAATTTGCTGCATTTGGAACCTACTATAGATACTTTGAAATTTTTGGGTACTTGGTTCATGATCCAGTGCAGGATCTTTTTTGTGGCTTTTTCTGTGCACCAGAAGAGCATGCTTGCTTTTTTTTTTTTTTTTTTTTTTTTTTTTCCGGGGGGGCGAACTTGACTCCTTGCGCTTGCAAGGCACGC
>NW_022900949.1:32514710-32565162 GCF_012274545.1 Fukomys damarensis
TTTTGGTACCGGGGAACGAACTGGGGTCCTTGCACTTATAAGGACATCTTCTTAATCCATCAGGTAGACTAAGGTGATCAGGCTTGCTCACCTTCTCTGGCTTTACTAATATACAAATCCGAGTGTTGCCTTCTGACCTCACTTTGCTTCCGACTGAAAAACTTCTTTTAGTGTAATTTTGCTGATCATGGTTGTCTTCATTTTGAGAGATGTGGCGATCACTTCTTCAGCTCTTTGGAGACACCTTTGCTGCCTCTCTTGAGACATCGGCTGTTGGTGCTGCTCTTCTTCCTTTGAAGCACTTCCTGTTTTCCTCATCTGCTTTTGCGATTCCTTCTGTCTTTGCTTTTATAGCAGTTTTATTAAGGTGAGATTGGGTATAGATTTTTCTTTTTCCTTTTTGGGGTTCATGTCTTTGAGACAACGGTCTTTTCTTTCAGTTTTAGAAATTTCTCACCCATTATCTTTCCAAATAATGCTTTCCCTGGTTTATCTTTTCCTCCTCTCTGGGGTCTCAGGTACATGTTTTACTGTCTCATATGTCTCTCGCTCTTTTTTCTGTTTTCATCACTTTTTTAAAATCTCCATGTTGTAGCCTGCATTTTTTGTATTGATCTTTCAGTTCACTGATCCGCTCTTTATTGTGTCAAGTTTGCCTTAAACCTATTTATTGAGTTTTGAATTTCCATTATTGCATTTCTTTCAATTATAGACTGTCTATTCCCTTTATATTTTTTAAGATTTTCAGTCTCTAATGAAATTCTTTTTTGCTATTGTCTCGAACAAATTAATTGCAGTTATTTTAAATTCACTTGTGGGTCTGTTTCTGTGCCCCACCCCTGTAGTTATTTCATTGTGTGCCTGATAATCCCTGATTGAGTGTCAGACATTGTACAAAGAAATTCCAGAGGCTCTGGTGGAATTATCTTTACCCCCAAGAGGTTCCATCCTACTCCTTGGTGGCCACCTGGATAAGAGCAGATTGTCTTTCTCCCGATTGGACTCAGCTGATGGAAAGCTTATGCTTACAGCTCTTGTGATGTTTAGGCCGCTTCAAGTCGCTGCTGCTCTGCAGTTACAGCTTCTAGGGCTCTCTCTCTTCTCTTCTTTCTCAGTGAGCTCTACACCACTGTTTTTGCTTCTTTGGCTCTAAGCCTTCTGAAACTTCCAGTTTGCCTTGTGGTGGCATCTCAGCCAGCTTCTTAGCCTCTTGCCTCAAGTAGCTCAGGAATCTGACAAGTGTTTTGAAAGAAGAAACCCACTTTGTGTTGTCTCACTCCTCTCCAGAATCCTACTCCCAACCAAGTCCCAACTGTCTGTCAGCAGCCTCCAGCTCCACAGGACTGTGGTCGTCAGGTGGCTTTTGCCCTGGAGGTGAAACTGTTTGTGTGACCCTCAGCCTGTTCCTTCCCAAGACTTGCAGAAACTGAGGAAAAGTGGCTCTAAGAATGAACCCTCGTCCCCTCTCCATGATGCCCCTCTCATGCTCTCCTGCCCTTTGAGCCCTAGTTCTCTTGGTCCTTAGATGCCTGCAAACAGATCATTTTTAATCCCAGCCTAAATCCCCCATTTGGAAAAGCAAAGCTGCCCCACTGTAACTGGAAGCAGAAGTCCTGCCTAGCTTTTGAGGAACAATTGGACTTTGCCCAGCAGAAGAGGGCCAGTCCAAGTAGAGCAGAAGGTAAGTACGAAAGCAGATGGAACTAGACTCTGTCAGCAGCACCAGGAGTGGATGGCAGCCGTGAACCTCCCAACTTCTCTCAGGGTCCCCCAGCTTTAATGAGGCCTGAGCCGCGCCAGTGTACGTCAGGGTCTCAGAAGACTCCTGCCTTCCTCCTGCCTACCCTTGCTGTGGTGTCTTGGCAAGAGAGGCATTGGGTGAGGGGACTCTTGCTTTGGAAGAGTTGTGTGGTTGGGATAGAAGTGAATACCCAGCAGGGGTATGGGGAAAATATGAGAACCAAGACCTGTCATGTAAAGGTACAGGATCCCAATGATGAATGTAACTGTACTGTATACCTAAAAAGTACCAATAAACTCAATGAGAAAAAAAAAGAAGTGAATACCCAAGGTCTATATGTACACACACGCGCACAGACCCCTCCATGTCACAGTGGCACAGCAGGCGGAATTGTTCAGATTTTCTGAAGGAGGAGATTAAGACCCCAGGGAACATCCTGCATTTATTGTGTCACATCTATTTTTTATGACAACCTTCAGTCCTCTTCCCCTGGGATTCATTCCAAGCCTGTCTTGGCTTCTCATTGTCAGAAGACTCCTACCGTCTTCCCTGGCCCCACAAAGAGCCAGCTCTCAAAGAAGTTAGAACAATGGAGTTGAAGGAAGAAGGTTATTAACTGTTTCCTGAAACTGAGTCATTGTGCTGCAAGGACTTAGATCCAGAGAGGCTGATGAGTGTGCCGGGCCTGTCTTGGAACCTGCGTTGGTGCACTCTCACACTGCACTTGCAGGAGGACAGGGCTGAGGACCCAGGCTCCAGAGGCTCAGTGCCTACCTGAGAGGATACATTGTTCTGTAGCTACACCTCCCCAGTTTGCATCTCCTTAGTGAGCTCAGGGCAGATGACTTACTGAAACAATAGGCATTTATTTAAACCCCAAATAAGATGACATTCTAAACATTCTCCAATCCAGATAACATTCAACTCAGTCTGAATTCAAAAGATGTCACCATACCTCGCTTTCCTATTTAGATAACCTTAGATAACCTTTCAAAAGAAGTATTTTCTATTCAAAATTCCTGCTTTAAACTGATGAGCCTGCCCTTCGAGAAGTTAACAACTGAAAGCCCACTTAATACATGCATTTAAAAAATCAAGATTCAGTTAATAGGGTTCTTAAAAAAAATCACTGCACATAGTCACATGCCAGCTGTCCTGCAGGCACTTGTGTGACCCCTGTCCCTCATCCTCAGATGGCAGATGCCATTCTTTTCCCTGCAGTGCAGTTGCAGAAACCAGCGTACATTTGTTGGCTGGCAGACTCAGTTTCCTGATCTGCAAAACAGGACAAGCACCATGCCTACTTCATTTGGGTTCTTACGTAGGCCAAATGGGATAATCCACATTCTTGCCCTGGGACACAGACTGGGGAGTGGCAGGGTGGGCTGGAATCCAGGACTGTGTGAGTCTGCACTTGTTCTTCTCCACTACGCTGAGATACTTCTCCTAGAAATGAATAGGACAGGGATTGAGACATTTGCTGATGAGAGGTCCGGCTGCTCTTCCCTGACAATGTCTCCTTGCGCTTCAGCCTCTGTGTGTGTGGGGTGTGTGTGTGTGTGTGTGTGTGTGTGTGTGTGTGTGTGTGTGAAAAAAAACAATGTCTCCTTGCGCTTCAGCCTCTCTGTGTGTGTGGTGTGTGTGTGTGTGTGTGTGTGTGTGTGTGTGTGTGTATGAAGGGTGGGGTGTGCCTGCTAGCCGTGGGGCCCTTTGTGGGAGTTTATTCCCATACTACTGCTAGCAGAGTCACACCTCTTTTGTAATAGGGAAACAAAGAAGCATGGTAAGAGAGTTGGTAAACAAGGTTAGTTCTTGTGTGGGTGGGATGGAGAGCTTGGCTTCTTGCCTCTGCTCCAGCCAGGGCTTCGTCCTAGCTCCTGGCAGACCTCATGAATTGATCTCAGTAAGCTTGTGCTAGCTGGGTGTGCCTCAAGAGTCCTCAGCACTGCGCTCCGGCAGCTGGCATCAACTGCGTGCCATTGGCATTCCAGGTGATGCCTGTTTGCCATCCCTGAGCCAGATGAATTCTGATGTTACAGTTTTCAACTCATATCCTAATTTCAGAACATGGAATGCGTTCAGTTGTGTTATCTTGGCATGTCCTGTTTTCTCCCATGTTCTCCCTCTTTTTACCTCCCAGATTGTGCTCACTTTTCAAAATCCAACCTAAATGTCTTTTGTGCTTACTGTTGTTCTTTTTTTGTTTGTTTTGTTTTGCTGTTTTGGTACTGGGGATCGGACTCAGGACTTTGTGCTTGTAAGGCAGGCATGGTGGGTGGTGCTGAACTAAAACCCTCAGCCCTTTTTACTGTTTTTCTTACCAGAGGTCCATCCAGTGTCCTACTTAGCTCTGCATCCCCACTGCCTGGCCCAGGACTTTGCATGACAGGTGTATACCCCGAGCCCGTGTTAGAAGAGCTGATGCCCACGTGTGGAAGTCAGGGGTGGGATTTGAACACAGCAGTTGACTGGTTAAGCATTGCTCTGTGGGGGTTTTTGCAGCATGGGCCAGGGGCAGGGGTGGGGTGGGGTGGGGAACAAGAACTTCAAGGTGTAGAGATGAGTGCACAGATACTGACTGTGCTGCCTGGACCAGGTGACAGCTGCTCTGAGATGCCTTTCTCAAGGTTACTCTGAGGTGATTTGTTGAGCTTTCTAAGAAAGTGTTTGACACAGAGTAAACGCTCAATAAATGGCAGGTGTTGTTCTTTAGGAATTCACATTTTAGTGAGAGTGGAGAACAGTATCCAGAAGAGGGTCCAGTCCTGATGGGTGCTTAGAGTGCGTTCAGCCACTGTACCTGGGATCCCGGGGAGGAGTGGAAAGTGTACACTCAGCAGCTGTCCTTTTGGAGTGTGCCCAGAGAGACCTTCACGCGTGTGCACCGCCGCCTCACAGGGACATTTCTGCTCCTAGTGGGACATTGGAAGAAGCCCCACTCCCTGTTGATGGGGCAGGGAACAAGCTTGCCCGTCTCATCCCAGAATAGCAGTGGCTGCTGCAGGGTGAGCTGGAGTCTGGCCTGGGAGGAACAGGGTCTCCATGGTAAGAATGTAAGCTGTGGTTCATTAGGGACGTGTACAGCTCACCTATACCCAGCAGCACTGAGCGTCTTCTCTGTGTGTGTGTGTGTGTGTGTGTGTGTGTGTGTGTGTGTGTGTACAGTGGAGAAAGAAAGTATGAAAGGCTATACTCCTAACAGCATAGCACTTAGTTCTGGGCAAGTCAGGGTTAGGAAAAGGGTCAAAGGGAGCTGTGGCTTTATCTGAAATGTGTTGTCTATCTATCCATCCATCCACTTATATATATTTTGTATAACTAAAAATTGGTGAGACTATTAGAATTGTAAGAGAAGGAATGATAATGATTTGGGCCAAGGGAAGCAAGGTTGGGAATCAGATCCCCAGCTGACAATGGTCCATGAGGGACTGGAGCTGGCCCTTACCAGCCCTCGTGTCCTAAGGCAGCTTCCTGTGCTGCTAGAACCTGGACTTTTTTTTTTTTCCCCTGCATTGAGTTTATTGGTACATTTTAGGTATACAGTACAGTTACATTCATTACTGGGATCTTGTACCTTTACATGACAGGTCTTGGTTCTCATTTTTTCCCCGTATGCCTGCCCTCTCTTCTCCCCCTTCTCCCTTCTCTATTTACAAATACTTTATTTCATTTTTTTCATATGTTTTTTTTCTTTTCCCTTATTATCTTTCCCCTCCCCTTCCCATTTCCTCTACACCTTTAGCCCTTTTCTTCCTATTTCACACTGTCAGTTATATCATTAGGATCGTATATACCATTGTAGTTTTTCACACCAGAGAAACTATTCAGTATTTACACATGTGTGACTTATGTATTTCACTTAGGAGTATATCCTCAGTATGTATCCATTTTCCTATGAATGAATCTAATTTCTCATTCTTTATGGCTGAGTAGTATTCCATTTTATAGAAAAACTACATCTTTATCTAGTCTCCAACTGATGGGCAAATGGGTTGTTTCCAAGTTTTAGCTATTACAAACTGTGCTGCTATAAACATAGGTGCGCATATATCACTAATACAATTCTTTTAATTCTTTTGGAAAGACACCCAGCAGAGGGATGGTTGGGTCAAATAGAATCTCTAGTCCCAGCTCTTTGAGGTATCTTCATATTGATTTCCATAGTGGTTGCACCAGTCTGCACTCACACCAACAATGGAGAAGGGCTCCTTTCTCCCCACAACCCCGCCAACATTTGTGATTTCTTGATAGCAGCCATAAAGAACTCAAAAAAATCAGCCCCCCCCCAAATATAAAGGCCCAATTCAAAAATGAGCATCTGAAATGAACGGACATTTCTCAGATTAAAAGCGTCAAGTAAATATATAAAAAATTTTCCACATCACTAGTCATTCAAGAAATACAGATGAAAACAACACTGAGATTCCACCTCACCCCACAAGAAACCCAATCTTTTTTAAGTGACCTGAAGCTGCACTGTGCTCAGAAGGAGTATCCTGTGGACGTTTAATCACCCAGACACGGACCACTGGTAATCTGGATGAAGTGAAGTGGTTGAACCTGCAGGTCCCTCCTGTCCCCAGAACCTTCTGAGGACCTTGGGCAGAGGCAGTGCTGGAGTGGAGCCTGGGGAGGTGGGCTCCTTCCCTTGCACACACCCAGCCCCAGGCCTTGGTTAGGGCCCAGTTGGCTCCCGCATTTATGGACCTATTGTGGCAGGCGTGAATAATATCATCTGTCTTGTTGCCGTGAATAAGGAAGTGCCAGAAGTGCATGCTTCCTTTGGGCCTGGACTGTGTCATCTGTGGTAGAGACCAAGAGGCTCCATAGGCAATGAACCAGACTGGTGAAAGGGCTGGAAGGCACATGCCAGGTGGTACGTGCCTGGGAGGGCAGGTTGGCCAGAGGGGGACGGCTCTGCTCTGAGAGGGAGGTGACCTCTGAATGTCTTAGGGCCAGAGCCTGGAACTGCAGCTACAAAAATTCACATTAGGTTCATGAAAAACTTCCTGACTTACAGCAAGAGATGACAATGTGAAAGTGAAGGGAGGCTGTGTACTCAAACCCTTTTCCCTAGAAATTTAAGGAAGGGTGGCAGTGGCGCTGTGTACTCTGGAATGTGGCCTAGCCAGTCCTTCTTGTCGCCCCCATCTGATCACAGACAACAGAAGCTCTGCGTTGGTCCTGTCGCTGCCTCCCTTGGCTGGCAGGTGGCCTCCCACTGTGTGCCTCTCAGGAAGAGTTGCCTAGTGGTTTGCTCCTGCACCCTGCATAGATCAGAGAGGCCTTGTCTCCCCTGGGGACTTGTCCCTCTGACTCTGCTCTGGCACCTGGGGCCGCCATCCTCAGAATGGAGTTGGGGAGCTCCTGGAGCATAACCCTACTTCCCCATTTTAATAAATCCTCATTCTCCTTAAAGTCAGGAAAAAGTGATGGTGATCTTGCACTCAACTTCCAATTCAGCCAGCCTTTCCTGAGGATGACTTGGTGGCAGGCTTTGTGGCAAACAGGAAGTGTAACACAATAGACAAGATTCGGTCTTTGTCTCTGCCAGGGAACATAGAAACACCCCTCCAGACTTAACTAAAGCATCTCTCTGTAAAGGCTCTTCAAGATCCTTCTTGCCCACAAGAGAGAGCATTGCCCTCCCTTGCTACCCCATGGAACCTGAGGCCTCAGGCTACCTCTGGCTGCCTGTATGGTGCTGTTTTGCCCTTGGGGGTTCTGTCATCACATCTACTAGACTGCAGGCTTTTTGCAGACAGGAGCTTCACTTTATTCACCTCTGTATCCCAGGGTCCAATGCCCAAGCAGCAGGGGCCACGTCATGATGCAGATCCCGCTGTGGAGAGTGGTGAGCACCACAGCCCTGTGCAAGTGCCACTATCCTGCAGCAGGGACCAGTGAGTGCCGAGTTCTGTCTGAGCTCGGTGTGGACCCCAGATGAATTGGCCTCCCACCAGGCCACCAGGAAGTGCAGTGGGGAGAAGTGGAGTGTGTGCAGAGGTCTCCAGGGGACTTTCCTTGGGGGTGTCAGAGGAAAGCGGAAATGGGGCTGGCCATAGAGCCCTATGGGGGTAGAGAGGAGGCTGAAATGGCAGGCTGGTCTTAGACATGAAGGGCCTCCCTGCATACTAAAGATTTTGGAATCCATCCTGCAGGCAGCGGCAAGTCATAAAAGTGCTTCAAAGCAGGGAATTGATACGATCAGATTTGTGTTCTAGCAAGATAGCTGGCAGCATCCGAGAGAGGAGGCAGTGACGCACTGAGAGCAGAGATGCAGGGCATTCAGTGCTGCCACCAGCAGTGACTCACCCATTCATCAGATGAGTACCGAGCATTCCCTGTGCTCCTTGCCCCTGGGGCAGAGTGACAGACAAGTGGTCAGCGATGAAACAAGGTGATTGTACAGGTTGCTGTGAATTCAGAAAGCAGAGGGTGACTGAAGCTGTGCAGAGACACTACCAAGGACAGCTCTGCTCTGATGTTCCAGCAGAACTGACCCATAGGAGCTGGCAGATACTCCTGCTAGGAGCTGCCCATTCCTTCGAGATGCTGGACTAAGCTGTGGTAGGCGAGGAGGGCCCCTTCCTGGGGGTGAGAGTGGGGCTCAGCTCCATTCTGTTGCTCTCGCAGTGCTGAGCCAGTGCAGAGGTTGTGCCCATCTAGCTGATTCCCTACTTACTCACTTGGGCTCTGACAATAATGGCCATAGGCTTAAGGGACAGGGCAGCCTTGCTGGGCGGCCAGCCTCAGCGTGGTGCTTTCTTAGTGCTCAGAGATCCATGACTCAGAAACTGGGCTTAGGGATGACAATTTGTTAATCCCCTCCCCTCAACAAAGATGAAAATAGCATTTCACTCCAGCTGTATTAATGGACTCACTTTGGGAAGAAAGCCGGCATCCCAAAGGCAGTGGCTGAGGCTCTTTACCTTTGTGCCACTTTTATTTTCTTTTGAGTGTTACATTTAGATTAGCTTCTGGGGATTAAATGTTATTACAGCTGAATCTTTTCTCTTCTTTTTTTAATCAGTGGAGAGGTGGTTGCTTAGCATCCTTGCTATTCAAACGATCTCCCCAAGTCCTGTCACCTCACCTCTCCCTTCTCTTAAGAGGTAGCTTTGCTGAGGATTCATCTCTCCATCCCCACCTTGAGAGGAGCAGTCCAGGTCAGAGTGGGGACTTGCCACTTGGCCAGACAGTACCCATGCAGCCCTGCAGATGCCACACTTGGTGTGCACACTCTGTTCCCCTGGAGGTGGGCTTGGCCAGCAGGATAGGGAAATGCTAAGTGGTGAGATGGTCCCCGAGCTGAAGAGTCCCCCTTAGCTCCAGTTAGAATCAGCCACACTACTTATCTAGGCCAAGTTGCAGGGACTGTAGGCCCACCAGCTTCCCTGAAGACTACCAGTGCCACCTGTCTCCTGGTATCCAGTTCTTGCAGGACCAGGCTGATGGTGCAGAAAGATCGGCCTCCTCTGTAGCATTCTGTGGGGACCCATTCATCTTAATGGATCTTGAGGTTTAGAGTTAGAGAGAAATGTTATAGGTGATTGCATCAAGGCACTAACAGTCTGTAGGTTGATGGGAGAAAGTTCACTTCAGGTGCAGTCAGGGGGCTCAGCCCACTGCCCTCCAAGACTTCTTCATCGCTGCATTTAGCAGCCAGGAGGCCCTGCCCTGAAGGGTTCACGTGCAGAGGAAGTGTGCCCTTAGTGTAAGCTGACCATACATGACTTGATACTTCACTGACATAGAACCGTAGCTATAGCCTCAGTCTGGCTTAGACCTTGAGTGACCCAACCTGCTTCTGGCTCTTGTTTCCTGGTTTTATTGTGTAAGAATGAAGGTTTTGCTTTTGCTGAAACCAGATCCAAGGAGATATAATCTATGATTCTCAGTCTTTTCCGTGAAATTCCCTCTCTGGGAGCTGGAGGGCGTCTACACTGAGCTGTGCTTTCTAGGAATTCTGCTGAGAAATGTTTTGAGAACCATCATTCCCACTGTCCCTGATGCCACACATAAATGAGATGATTATTCCGAGTGACTGCCTGGTGACATCTCTAAAACTGTGGGCCCCAGCAGCTGGACAGGCCCTCAGGTTTTCTAATCCAGGTCCAGATGCAAGGGTGTGTTGTTGTTCCTGGGCTTACCCAGGGAGTTCTTCCACTGCTGCTTGGTCAAGTTCAGTCATCAGTACCCATCCTCACACCACCGTTTCATACTGCACAGCCCCAACTTCAGAGAAGAGCTCCCTGTCATGGAGATAGCTCAGGGCAGACCCTTGGGAGCATCCTCGTTCTCTCCATGGATTTAACAGAGCACAGCAGAAAGGTAGCCCTACAGAGATATTTGGAAACAACTTTTATTTCCCTGTGCCTTCCCTTTCCTTCAGCTTTTAAATCATCGAGGGAGGCACATACCTGGTTGCAGTCTCCATTTCCTACCTGTCAGGAATGGTGACCACCCGAACACAAAGCAGGCCTCACTGCCCTTGTCTAGGGGATATGCTTTGTCGGTGGCAGCAGCCCATCTGCCAGCTTGTGGCCAGAGGTAGCTACATTGACCATGGTCTCCCTGCTCACTCCCTGCATGGCTGCAAAGTTCTCTGTTGGGGCTAACATTTAGGACTTTGCATTTTATCCCCCTAAACTTCATTATGGGTTGATTTAGTCCAGCCTATAGACTGTTTCTGGGAATGCCACTTCTGTTGGCCTCCTACTCCATCATTATAAACTTGTTGAGTGAGACTTTCCTTTTTGAGCTAAGTCACTGATGAAAATGCAAAGTTGTACAAAACCGAAGGCCTCCATTCCAGCTGTTCTTGTCCATATGGGTCTGTAGTTAGCCAGTTCCTAACCAGCTCCTTGGCCATCAGCCAATTTTTATTCCTTCTTCCCAACCAACCTGAATCCTGTAGGAGCTTCTCCAATAATGCATGTGAAGGCTAAGCTCTGAGGCCATTGTACACCCACTCTCTTAGCCAGGTTCCCTGGTAGAAGGGAAGAGGAGAGTGTGGTGACATTTCCAACAGAATCATCTTTTCCCGTCAGTCATCTCCCTTTTCCAAGCACTCCAAAACCAGCCTCCTTATGAAGCATTCTAGAATCTGTCTGGGCTCTGCTTACGTTTGATGAAATGTAACCCCCTTTTTTAATTCATTAAGTTTATTGGTACATTTTACATATACATTATGATTATATTCATCATTGGGAATTTGTACCTGTACATGTTATATCTTTGTTCTTGATTTTTTTCCATTCCCTTTTCTTCCCTTCCACTTCTCTACCCCTTCACCCCTCCACCCCTCCCTAGTCACAAAAGCTTTTGTTGCTCTTTTTTCCTTCTCTTATTTTTTCTTACCCAAGAAGGAGGGACGTTTTTCCTTTTTCTGATATCCTCTTTGATCTTTTTTTTTTTCTTCAGAGTGCTATAGTTTTCAGAGTAGAGGTCTTTTATTTCCTTTGTTAGATTGGTTCCTACATATTTAATTTTTTGAGGTGCTATTGTGAAAGGAGTTGTTTCTCCAATTCCTCTCTCAATGAGTCTGTTGTATGTGTACAGGAAGGCTATTGATTTTTGTGCGTTGACCTTGTATCAAGCTACTCTACTGGTTATTAAGTCTAGAAGATTTTGGTGGCGTTCTTGGGGTCTTATATAGAGAGTATCTTGTCATCTGCAAATAATTACAATTTAACTTCTTCATTTCCTATCTTTATTCCTTTTATTTCTTTCTCTTATCTAATTGTTGTGGCTAGTATTTCCAGAACTATATTGAACAGGAGTGGTGATAATGGACATCCTTGTCTTGTTCCTGTTTTTAGTGTGAAGGATTTCAGTTTTTGACCATTTAGGATGAAGTTGGTTGTTGGTTTCTCATGGATGGCTTTTGTCAGGTGGAGATAAAGATTGTCTATTCCAATTTTCTGTAGGGTTTTTATCATGAATAGGTGTTGGATTTTGTTGAATGCTTTTCTGCATCTATTGAGATGATCATAGGGTTTTTGTCCTTGGCTCTGTTAATATAGTATATTGTATTTATTGATTTGCATATGTTGAGCCATCCCTGTATCCCTGGGATGAATCTCAGTGGTCAGGGTGTACGATCTTCTTGATCTTCTGCATTCCATTTGCCAGTATGTTATTGAGGATTTTTGCATCTATGTTCATTAATGAGATTGGCCTATAGTTCTCTTTTTTCAATTGGTTCTTTCTCTGCTTTTGGGATCAAGGTGATTCTTGCCTCCAGGAATGAATTTCAGAGTATTGCTTCTCTTTCAATTTCACTGAAGATTTTAAACATTAGTGGAAATAGCTCTTCTCTAAATGCCTTGTAGAATTCAGCAGTGAAGCCATCAGGACCCAGGCTTTTCTTTGTTAATTAAATTTTCAGTTTCATTGATTGGTATTGAATTTAGAATTTTTGTTTCTTCTTCATTCAACTTTGGTAATTCCTATGTGTCTAGAAATTTGTCTGTTTTTTTCTGTGTTTTCCATCTTATTGGAGTCCAGGTTCTTAAAGTAGGCATTGATGCTCTGGATTTCTGTTGGGTCTATTGTAATTTCACTCTTTTCATTTCTAATTGCATGGATTTGGGCCTTTTTTTTTCTTCTTCTTCTTCTTCTTCTTTTAACCAGGGACTGAACTCAGAACTTTGCACTTGCAAGGCGTAGCACCACTAATCTAAATCCCAAGCCCTCTTTCCCTTTTTGGATAAGGTTAGCTAAGGATTGTTTATTCTTTCAAAGAACCAACTCATTGTTTCCTTCATTGAATTTTTTTTTAATCATAGTCTCCATTGCATTGATTTCTCCTCTAATCTTCATAATTTCCTCTCTTGTACAAGCTTTGGGTTTGCTAGAAGCTTGAGGTTCAGCATTAGGTTGTTTATTTGATCTCACTGTTTTCCTAATATGGGTATTCACTGCTATGAATTTCCCTCGTAAGACTGCTTTCATTGTGTTCCATAAATTCTGGCATATTGTATTGGCATTGTCATTTAATTGTAGAAACTGTATAATTTTTTCTTTAACTTGTTCTGAGACACCTATTAGTTGTTTAGGAGAGTGTTATTCAGTTTTCATGTATTTATGATGTTCCTGTGGTTTCTTTTGCTATTGATCTCCAACTTCATTGCACTATGATCTGATCATATACAGGGATAACTTCAGTTCCCTTTACTTAAACATGTTCTGTGAGCTAGTATGTGGTCTATTTTGGAGAATGACCTGTGTGCAGCTGAAAATAATGTGTATTCTGATTTTGTGTGGTAGAACATTCTGTTACCATGACATAGGTTAGCTGTTAGCATACCTATAATATTACCTATAACATAGGTTACCTATTAAGCCCATTTGTTCAAGAGTTTGGTTCTAGTATTTCATTGTTGACTTTTGTCTAGTTGATCTACTTGTTTCAGTGGGATATTGAGGTTCCCCACTATTGTTGTGTTAGTGCTCATTTGATTTTTCATGTCTGTTAATATTTGTTTTATATAGTGCACAGTATTTGATGCAAATGTATTTATGATTGTCATCTCTTCCTCTTGGATTATTCCCTTCACAAGGATGTAGTGACTTCTTTTTTCTCTCTCTTAATGAGTCTTGTTTTGAAATCTGCTTTGCTGAAAAATAGGATAGCTGCCCTGGCATTTTGGGGGGTTCCTGTGGCATGGAGTATTGTTTTCCACCCTTTAACTTTCAGTCTATGAATTTCTTTTTAAGTGTGTTTCTTGCATGCAGCATATTGTTGGATCTTGCTTCTTGATCCATTCTGCTAGTCTATTTCAATTCATCAATTGATACTATTAACATTGATGATAATAACTGATATGTACTGACTTATCCTTGTCATGACCTTTTTCTGTTGTTGGATTCCCCCTTTACATTTAATTTATTGCCCTAACTTGATGGATTCATTCTGCCAGGCTTTGTGGAATTTGTGAATCTCATTGTCTTTTCCTAGAATATTGTTTAGAATTTCTTGAAGTGCTGGTTTGGTATTCATGAAATTTCTCTGGTGTTCTTTTTTGTGAAAGTATCTTATTTCTCCATTGATTTTGAAAGATAGTTTTGTAGGATATATCAATCTGGGGTTGAAATTTGTTTTCTTTTAGGGCTTGAAATATTTCACTTGAGACTCTGTGTGACTGGAGGGTTTCTGTTGATAAGTATTTTGTGATTATGATGGGCTTTCCTTTTTATATAATTGGTTTCTTTTCTCTGTTTTTAATATTTTGTTCTTGTGTTGTATTTCTGGATTTTTCTTTTTTTGTACCAAGTGTTGAACTCAGGACCTTGAGCTTGCAAGGCAGGTATGGTGCTACTGAGCTAAATTCCCTGGAATCTTGACTATTATATGCCTAGGTGAAGATTTTTTTTCCTTTCTCGTGGCTAATTGGAGTTCTATATGCCTCACTTATCTTTCTATCTCTTTTTCTCTGTTTGGGAAGTTTTTCTGAGATTACTTCTGTGAAAAGCTTATATCATTTTTGGTATCTCCTACTCCTTCATTGACTCCAGTCAATCTTAAATCATTCTTTTTTGCATCATCTAGTAGTTGTTGGATTGATTTCTCATGGTCCCTTGCTATTTTTAAGATATCTTTCTTTTCATGTTCACTAACCCCCATCTTGTCTTCTGTAACTGAAATTCTGTCCTCACATTCGTTTATTCTGCTGTAGAAACTTTGCATGGAATTTTTAATTTCTTTGATATCTACTTGGATATGTTTTATGTTTTCCAGTTCTTTCCTGTGTTGGGTGTTCAGAGATTCCATCATTTTCCTCAGCTGTTCTGTTTTTTTTATCTGTATCTGCTCTAGAGTTATTAATTATGTCTTTTATTATGGTCATCATCTCTATTGTTACCTGAGAAATTATTTCTGATTTCATTTTTTCCAGAGCCTCTTTCAATACCTCCCTTGTTACCAGTTCAGGGAGTCTAAGAGGTTGGCTTTTGGATTGTTCCATCTCTTTGGCCCCTGGATTTGTTTTTGGTGATCTGGAAGCCTGGGTTTGCATCTTGTTTGGGGGGGGGTCTTCTCATTTCTATTTTTGTTGTTGCTGTTAGTATTTTTGGTTTAATTTTTGGCTTGATGCTTGTATATTGTTTATCGTGAGTATCTTTATTGCCAATATTTAGGACACTCAGGGAATGATTACTTCTCAGAAATGTCTTCCAGGTATAGCTGGTCTTTGGGCTTTGAGTATGTAATGACCCTTATGCAGACTCAGTCTCAGTATACTAGCAAGAAAAACTTACTAGTGCCATCACATCACCTTGGCCAAAGTCATGCAATCAGCATCAACAATAGCATCAAACACAGCTTAGAAAATGACAAATTGTGGTAACTATTTATCTGTCACCCTCTACCATGTGAACTAGACTCAAGGTTATATATCAAAATCTAGGACCAACCAGAAATAGGTTTGCAGTAAATAAGCCATTCTGTATAGGGAATTGACCTTCCAGGAAGAAGACTTAGAAGGAGTTGGGAGGGGGATAGAAAAACAGAAGGAGAGGGAAAGGTCAGAAGTAGGGCTAGAGGATGCAGGAAGATCATGTAAATTTTGGGAAACTGGTGAAGACAGGAGGGAAAGAGAGAAGGAAGGAACAAACTCAAGAACAGAATAAACTAATGGCAACAAGAGAACTAGAAACTGTATTCATGCTCTTATAGAAATAAGAACAACCAAGAAAAAAAAATGGAAAAACAGGAAGAAGAAAGGAAAGAATTGGAGAAGAGGAAGAAAGAAGGAGAAAAGAAAAGCACAAAAGAAAGAAAAAGAAAAGAAACCAAAAGTCCCCTTCAAGGTGTGTCTCTGCTTTCACCAGTAGACAATGTGGACAGCAGCAAGCAGATCCAGGTCACTTATTCTCAGCAAGCCAGCCTGAGATTCAGGCTATTTTCTCGTTGTGAGTCTGGAATTGAGCTCCCTATCCTCCTGTGGGTTTGAATATTGTATGGTTCTACTACAGGTTCGAGCCGCCCCTTCCCCACAGCAAGCCTGGATTTGGCTAGGAAGTGCTGATCCCATTCACGCACCAACCAGCTGCTGTAGTCTGCTAGGTCTTTATTCCTGTGGCTACCTTTGCTCTCTGGGTTGGCTTCAGTTCCTAGCCATGAGCCTCAGAGAAGCCCCCTCTCTCTGCTCACCACTCTGCCATCTTCCTGAGCTCAGAATGATGGTCTTTCTGCTGTCTGCTGCTGTCTGGATCTGGCTGTCTCTCTTACGGCCGGCCTTGCTGCTAATGGTTGGCAGGTGAGTGGCCCCGGCTGCTGAAGCCTGCCACACAGGCCTGGGATGACCCTGGCTATTGGAGAATGACCAAAATGTACCCTTTTGAAGTCATGACATTAAAAACTATTGCTTTCCAGTGTTGTGGTATTTCTTACTCTTAAGTCTATAGAGATGACAGAGCTACATTCTTACTACTGGGTGTTCCATTTTTGGGAAGAGACCAGATACAAGTAGAAATACATGGACTTTGAAGCAGAAAACTCCAGATCACTCCTGGTTGTTCCTAACTTGTTGTGTGAAACTTGTTGGCCAGTAACTTCCTCCCTAAGTCTCAGTTTCCTCCTCTGTAACAAGAGTGACCATCAGTAGCTCATAGGGCTGTTGTGAGGGCTGATTGAGGAACTTTCTATCCATCCTGACCTCTTCTGTCTTTCTCTTTGCTGCACAAGGCTCAGCCTTTTTAGGAAGCAAGATAGGAGGCAGCATTTCTGTTTCCAGAAATTGTCACTCCCTATCCACAACATATCTTCTCCTGTCTGTTCCTGTCTCCCAAAAGACCCACAGCTTAAGGTATCTAGAATGAGGTCTCCCTGTCCCACTGCACTTCCTGTTGCTGTCCAGACAGTCTCAACACCTTGTCTGCAGGAAGCCCTGGGTCGGAGGCTGAATTCTTGCTCTATTGGGGCAGTTTTAGTACAGCAAGACATGGTGGGAAATGTGAGAATGTGACTAGCACTCAAAGACTTACCGGGCCTCACCCCTCCAGGATACTCAGCCTACCCTGTCCCATGGAAAGAGGGTCAAAGTCCTTCATGAAGTCATCCTTGGATTTGAAATACCTTTTTGCTTAAGCTATTTTAGTTGGGTTTCTTCATGTGGAAGTGGAATTGTAGATGTCCCTTTCATTTATTGCCCTCTACCCAGCACACACATTCTCAAGATGGGCTTAGTAAGTTGACGTGATTCTGTAGACCTGCCCCCCAGTCTCACCAGCCGATTTCTAATCTTGGTAAGGCTGGTGCTTGAGGTCTTCTTGGTGCTATGACCCTGTTTAGAAGGACTGATAACAAGGCCTTCCAGACCCACTGGGGGCTCCAGAGCTGGTAAATTTTGACCTCAGACTCTTCCACGCGAGGTGGCTACCAAAGTGTGCCTCACCCTAGATCACTTCACACACTTCCCTTTCTTCACACACACACCTTGGTCAGATCTGTCCAAATGCCATTGTTTAATATTCTGCTCCAAGCTGATCATCAGGAGAAAAAGAGTCTAAGTTGGGCAATGTAATGCTGAAATGCCAACTTACAAGCCCTGGGGTATCTTGACTTGAAAAGATGGGCCAGGACAGACCATCCACAGAAGGAAAGACAAGACTTCATAGAAAGCTTATCCCTGCCAGAGATAAGGGCAATGCCCTTACCCATTTTCATGATAGGAAATTGAGACTTAGCTTGAAAGGGGGGTTGCGTGCCCCTTTGGGTGCCCCTTCCCAATTAGGCCACTCACACACTGAGAGGTCCGGCAGGAGATCTTTGTTGTAGGGAGGCGAGCAGGAGGCAGGAAGGCAGAGAGAGAGAGAGAGGGAGAGAGAGAGAGAGAGAGAGAGAGAGAGAGAGAGAGAGAGGAGGAAGAAGAAGCAGAAGGAGAGAGAGAACAAAGAAAGGAAGGTCCTTTTATCAGTTTTGGGGTGGGCTATTGCTTATTTATGAGGAGCGAGTTACTTTTAACCTATCATAGGCCAGATTGCTTTTATGGGCCCAGTCCTGCAGACACAGGTTTCAACTTTCCTGGACCACTGTGGCCTTGGGGGGGGGGAAACCAGAGATAAGGGCATGAGGTCATTTTAGGAGCCAAGGTGTACCAGAAGAATGCAGCCTGTGAGGCGGCGTCACAGCATACTTTAACATGATCAATTCCCTAACATAGCTGAGCTAACCTGACTGAGGTTGTCCTTCAGAGAAATGGGCTAAGATTCTGGCTCAGGCATATAAGTTTCACCCAGCAGACACCCAAAGTTCAGGGTCACTAAAGTGGCTGTTTACATGAAGACAGTGCTGCCTGGAGGGGGGCGCTGCTCAGGGCCTTCACCAGGCCCTCCTGTGCCTAGAGCCTCTCTCCACAGCCTCTGTTGCACTGAGCTCTGCGTGAACCTACCTGTCCCAGTGTGCCATGGTCCAAGTTTGTGACAGCTGATGGGCACCTTGCCTAAGAATCTGGTGGAATGCTGAATTCAAGGCCCCGCCCAAAGCCTGGGTGGGGGTGGGGGTGGGATCTGCATTATAAACCAGCTCCCAAGTGATTGCTATGAGCCCTGGAGTTTAGATCAGCTGCCAAAGTGAATGTGTTCCAGCCAACAAATTAATCACTTCCCCAGAAAATCCCCCCAGGGAAAGCCACTAAATCTAACCTGACTTCTGAATTGCCTGGAATGGGCCCTGGAGATTGAAGGGATCTGCTGACTTTTCTTGTAGTCCTAGAACTTCCCTACCCTGGCTCCTCCCCAGGTGAGAGCACAGAGACCAGCACCCTGGGACTTAAATCCTGAGAGGCTGTGGTGAGCAGTTGGCAGCCCAGTGGAGAGCCTGAGCCCTTCCTGTGGGCAGGAGCGCAGTCCTACAGCCTGTGGGTCAGGGCTGGCATGGGCTCCGTACACTGGCACTTTCCTTCCTGCTGCCTGCAGGGCTACCCACATGCCTGATGGCTAGGCCAGGCCAGGCTGCCACGGAGAAATGCTCTGGGGTGTGAGCACAGGAAGGCCCTCGAAATCCCTCTCTTCATCTGATAAACAGTCCAGAGACAGTCAGGGAGGTGTGACAGCTGCCCCTCTGGGTGTTAACAGCTCCCGAAGGATTGCTGTGAGCCCACAGGGCTCCTGCCCTCCAAGGATCACAGGCCCCCTATTTCAGGAGGCTTCCTTCTTTCACTGCACTCCCTGGAGGCTGGGGTCAGGCTCTTGCATGACTGCTCTGTGCATGAGTAGTGGCCACAGGCTGGAGATTCAGGAAAGCACAGTCATGCCTTCCCTGCTAGCAGTTGTACCCACCACCTGGCGTCTGAGTCATCCATAGTCAGGCCCCAGGATCTCGAAGGCCCTCCCTACTTCTGCAGGACCATGTGTTCCCCTGGGCTTGGCTAGTGGGCTTTTGTGCCCCAGCCCCTACTTCCTCCCATTTCCAGCAGCCAACTGAAGGCCCAGGAAGATTTAGGTGGCAGATCAGATTATATCCCAGTGGTAATAACTGTGAGAAAGAGTTAATTTTTCAAGATGCCATATTAGGAATTTTTTCCTAAATCCTAGACATCAGTTTAGCCCATCGCTAAAGTTTCTCCCAACAGTGAGTAATATTTATTCACAATTCATGTTTTTAAAAACTATATAAGGAATGAATCAAATTATCTTTAGATAACTGAGAGCAACATCAAAATCCCTCCTCTTCCTACTTACACATATACACACATGCACGCACACTCACCTGTGTAAACACACACACACACACATGCACACATGGACGGCCCTTTGCCTAGTAGCCCCCCATTCCACAGTGTGGTTCATGAATGTTGCTGAAGCCCAGGCTCAAGGTCCAATGAAGCCCGGACATGCATGTGCGTGGAAGAAATGCGCAGGTCCCTGTAGAGCCAAAGGCAGGAAGCCCCTCCTAGCAGAGTCCTCAAGGAATTCAGTCTGTAGTAAGATGACTCTGGTTTTCTAGTTTCTTTGCATTTCACAGGGATAGATGAATTGCCTTCCAGACTTTTCTGGATGACAGTTGTCAGGAATGCCCCGGAGTTTTACTTAAGCTAACAAATGATTACCCTTCCCATTAGCTCCACAAACAGGCCCCTAATTAGTGAATTGGCTAATGACAGTCGCCTCTGGGGTCATTAGTCCTGACAGACAGTGCTGGCAGTGTTCGGGCACTGTGTCACTGTCATAAAGCATGTTGTCAGGCTCCTCTGGAAGCTGGAGCTGGGGAACACTTGTACTGCCACCCCCTCCTTTTATCTTTTGCATTATTTCCTTGGGTCAGGTAAATTAGCTCCTCCCTCAAACAAGAATGGATTTCTAGCTGTGGATTAGAAACATAGATTTTTAGAATGAGGGACTGAGATGGTCGGTTGCATCAATTCTAGGTAGGAAAACTGTTTCTATGAAGACACAGTTCCATTGTTTAAAGACACATCTGGCCAGATGTGGGAATCATTCTGAAAAGAGCATATGTCTTGCCACACGGCTCCAGATTCCCTTGTGAGCACCAATCGCCTGCTCTGCCTCTGGCTGCCCAGGACCCTCAGCTAGAGCCTTCAGAAGTGCTTTTGCCCCAAGTTGTGAGTCTGCTGTAAACAGGATGGCAGCATTGGCACAGAGCAGTGGGGTCAGCCTGAATCAGGTGTGGTGCTCCTCTTTGGTGCCTGCCGCAATCTGTGCTGCCCTGACCCCCAGAGTGATCTTGAACTCAGGACACTCCTGCACTCAGTCTCTCCTGAGCAATCCAAGCCTCGCCGTCTGGGGCCCAGGGGTAACACTGCAGCAGCAAGGCCCTATAATAATTGGATGAAAGGTGCTCTACATTCAAGCTGCATTACTACACAGCTTCTTGCTACAACTGCTCAAACCCTGTGCCGCTTAATCTCAATGCCTGTTTAAGCAAAGGCCAAAAGCCTGTCTGAAAGTATAAAGGGGAAAATAGGGTGTTCACAATATAAAGCTTGCAGCCAGTCATGGATGTAAATTTGTGACACTTTCTATATGATAAAAATGAGTAATGAAAGTGCATTTATTTGTTCAAAAGTAGCAAAATGCATCTTGGAGAATTAAGAAAAATTATGAATAGGTGATTGTACAGCATAGCAAATCTCTAACATGGATTAAGCTGAATTGTTTGGGAGATAAAATGCCAGCATGAACATGTGTTATGAAAGAAAGAAGAACAATGTTAGGTTTAGGCAGGAAGAGCCAGGCTGCTGCTTTTGCTTGGGGCTGATGTGGCAGGAAGTAGCTGGTTCATGGCCCAGGAAGTCCATCGGGGGAAGAGGCCTTGGCTGTTTGTGTGGCATGTATATATGTACTTGACCTATGTAAAATGGATTATACTAGTCATTTCCAATCCTCCTAGTTGTCTGCCTCTGGGAACTCAGCACCATATGGCTCCCACACCCTGGATCTGCCTCTCCTCTCTGGACACAGAAAAGTCCCTGATAGCCCCACAAATGTGGCTGCATATTTGTCCTCCTGCGACTTCCTGCCCCAGCTCCCAGGATGCATGGTGTTCAGCCTCTCTGTGTCCATACCGGCGTCGAGGGTCGGTTCTACTATCCTTGGGGCTGATGGCAGGGATAACATGGAGTCACTGTTACTGTTTGTGTTGGGAGTGTGCTCTGCGGCCCATATGCTAAAGCTTTGGTCCCCAGCCTGCGTGGCACTGTCGGGAAGAGGTGAAACCTTTAGGTGGTGGTGCCCCGCATTCAGTTCTGCTGGGGAGCACTGCTAGTCCCTTTCCTCCCTTCCCGTTTGCCTGCCTCTTCTTTGCTTGGTACCCGCCATCCCTCCCAACCCCCAGCCACGCATGCATCCTGACACAGGAGAGGTTCGTGTCCCTGCTGGACTGCCATACAAGCCAAGGCATTCACTCCAGGTCGTACAAGAGCTGGGGACAGCATCATTCTAGCAGGACGTCCTTTCCTTTTCCATTTGAAATACGAGGAAGATGACTTCAGTGAAATTAAGCACCTTTGCCAAGGTCAGAAGCCAGAGTGAAGTCAAGTAACAACCAAAACCCAGGTGTCTGGCTCTGGTCCACTGTGACATTCCATGCCAGACGGCCACTTGTTTTATTGGCTGGGGTACAGCAGCATCTAAGTTGGCATTGAGTTTAACTTCCATACTGGATCCGAGAGGCTGAATTTCTGAGGCCCAGGGGAAGCAGCCTGGCAGTGAACAGTAGGCCTAGATCTGGACAAGAGATGGTGAGCTATTGCTGAACACTGGGCCTGCTATATGTGGCGGGCCTCGGAGGAGGGTAGGGGCAGATGATACAGTAGATTCCTGGTCTTGGCCAGTACTGGACTTTGGAGTCTGATGGGGCTGCTTTTACTTAAGGGTCTTTGTAGCCTGGGTCCAACAAAGATTGACTTGAAACATGAGGTGCCCAGGCCATGGTCATGGGCTCATCCTCTAATTCCTGCCCCCTGAAGGCTCAGAATCACCACATGGATTGTTGTGTCACTCGGTGGGGTGGCCCTGATCAGTTTGTCGCAGAGCACACTAGTGGCTCTGTATGCTTTGTATTCTTGGCTAGATAATAGCAGCATGTGTGCCTACTGGGAGGAATTCAGGCAGCATACAAGGCGTATAAGCCTGAAAGGGTTGGTAAGTATGTGTGGGGATGTCATATTGCAGGACTGTGGGGTAGCTAGAATTGTAGAGCCCTAGGCCTAGGTGAGCCCATTCTGGAATCCTGAGGGTGTCTTCTCTCAGCCATGTGGCAGAGAAAATGAAGGCTTCCCAGACTTCACGGAAGACAAGCTGCAAATTATCTTGCTGTGCAATGCCAGAAGCAAGCCATGACCCCAGGAATCCCGAGAAACACTGTATTCTCCCAATTTGTGAAAGGCCAGGACAGAATCTATTTCCATCAGGGAAAATTATCAAGGAGCCAATGACCATTGGCCTGGGAAGGAAGAGGGGATGGGAAGCTCTTCAGGGCCATCCTCATCCTGTTCTGGGTCCCACTACGACCACATCAGCCCGAGCCCCAGCACCAGACCTACTGTGCACTGGTTCTGTGCCATCTCTCCTGCTTTCTGAGAAGCAAAAGGGGAATGAGAGAACAAGCCCATGAGCTGAGTTGAGTGGTTAGATTCCACAAGCCTGTGTGTGGAGAGCAGCAAGCCAAGTGCCTGGAACATAGTGAAGACTCAGTAGCTGCTCTTATTGACCACTGCCGTTGACTCTGAGGATCTGACATCCACTTTAGACAGTTCCAGGTTGCAGTTGTTTTGTGTTATCAGCCACATTAAAAGACCAATACCAAGGAGTCTTTAAAGTGAAATGTGTGTCATAAGAAGAGGCAAAGTCTCAGTCTGAGTCGTTCCTTTGCTCAGAGACTGCTTCCAGCCCGGGGTCAGGGAGGTTGGAATGCACAGCCAGACACAGAGGATGAAGTGGCCCTGTAGACCCCTCACAGCCCCCTCGTCCGAAGGAGGCCTGTACTGTCAAGCACTGGTTCCCATTACCATAGTCCTCTCCTCCGAGAACTTCCCACTATCAGGCTGTTCTAACATAGACTGCTGTAGCTACGCCCGTTGCTGTTTGGTACTCTTTTCCATCTTTCTGGGACAGTAAGCTAGGTGGAAGTACACCTACATGCTTTAGATCCTTCCATTGGTCCAGGCAAACCACAAGGTCCTTTGAATATATTATCTCATTTATTACCTTTGTTTCATAGATAGTAAGATTGGGAGTCAGCAGAGCAAATGGCCTTGCCCAGGGCCATAGGGCTGGAGATCAGGTGTTCCAGGTTCTGATCTGAGTTAGCTTGCGTCATCAAGCTGCTGTCAGGAGGCGTGTGTGTGGGCGGGGTGCATTTAGGCCAGGTCCAAAAAGCAGAATTTTGAGTGGCAGGGACTGGGCTTGATTTTGATGCCTAGGGAAGCCATCAGAAGTATCTTGAGCTTTGAAATGACACTATCAGATATGTGTTTTAGGAAGGTACCTCTGCAAGTAGTGTACTGTCTGTTAAACCACAACTCACCCGTCCTAGCCTTGTGCAGCTGATTATTTTTAAACCCAAGCACAGGAAATTACATTTGTGTCTACCCAATTTCATGCTTATTTCAGCCTATTGTTCCAGCCTATCTCTCTCAGTCTGTGTGTGTGCTTGTGTGTGGGTCAGCGTGTGTGTGTATGTGTGTGTGTGTGTGTGTGTGTGCGTGCCCATGTGTATGGGTGGAGGGCCCAGTACACCAGGAGGAAAGAATGCCTGGAGATGGCTTCCTGCCTTGCAGCCACTGTTTTGTAACAACTGTGACTTGGGACAATGTAGAAAGCAGGAATTTTATCTCTCACATACCTAGGTGGTGATTGAACAAGATGGGAATGCCAAAATAACTTGACTGATCTCTTAACAAATGCTGTAGAATTTACACTCACTCCATGAACTCTGTCGGAGCAAATTGATTTGGGGCTTTAGTTTTGAGCTTCAGAGATAAGTGTGTCCTTCAGTGGCTCCTTCTAATTCAACATATACTTGCTGAGCTCCTACTGTGTGTGAATACCTGTTTACTCTGCATTTCCTGCCCATCTGCCTTTACCCTCTATAATTAGTAGAAGATGAAGTGTGTGTGCCTATATGTAAAACTAACACTGTAAAAGACAAACTTTTAAAATCCATCCAGGTACTACGCTTAGCTCTTTATGGCTGCGGCACATAGCTTTGGTGTCTACCTGTTGTTTGATTTGCTGCCTACTGTTGTGTGTTACAGTGACTAATGATCAAAATATACAGGCGATTGAAGGTTTGAGCCTGGCCCAGGCAACTAACTTAGCAGTTAGTGAGACCTGCCTCAAAATAAAAAGTATAAGAAGTGCCGGGAGTGTAGTGTAGTCCCCAGTACAGGGTGAGAGGTAAAGGAAAATACAAGGAAAGTTTGGTCTCTGCTGCTATTTTGGTGATGCCGCTCTTGGTTCACAGAGCATAGCGACACTGTTGCATGTAAATGGGGCCCTGAGTTTGTGCTTGACATGCAGGGTATCTACTCCTTTCTTTTCTCCCCCTGCTGTAGACATAGCTCCATAGATTTCTACCTTCAGTTACCCTGTAAATTCTTCTCGGTGATTTTACCAAAACTGTTATGACCTCATTGATCTATGCTTAGATGTTTTCCAATTCTTTACCAATATAACAAGCAACACACGAAACAGCCATATATATTTTTTTCTTTTTTTGAACAATTTTACCAACTGGCCCTCCAGATAGGAAATGTACCAATTTTCACTTCAAATGGTGATGCTAGAGGTTGTCATTTCCCAAGACTTCCCAACCACAAGATGATAACTTTTTAGAATTGTATTACTATTATCATCATTATCATTATTATTGTTGTGCTGCAGATGGAACCTAGGACCTTCACACTGAGCTACATCCCCAGCCTTTTTTTTTTTTTTTTTTTTTTTTTTTTTTTTTTTTTTTTTTAGTTTGGAACAGCATCTTGCTAAATCACTAAGTTATCCAGGCTAGTCTTGAACTTGGAATCCTCCTGCCTCAGCCTCCCAGAGTGCTGCAATTATAAGTATATGCCATCATGCCCATCAGTAACTGCTTTTGGAAAAAAAATAACTGTTTTTGTTTGTTTTGTTGGTATGGGGGATTGAACTCAGGACTTTGTGCTTGTGAAGCAGGCAGTGGAACCACTGGGCTAAATCCCCAAATCCCAAGTCCTTTTTTTATTTTAAACATCTTTACCAATCTCAAAATGGGGGAAACTCTCAGTTTTAAAACTCCTCATTTCTTCAGTGAGATTAAAAGCCTTTTTCTTAAGTGAGATTAAAAGCCTTTTCTTTTGGCTATTATTTCTTCTTTTGCAAATTGCTTTCTTATGGCCTCTGCCCATTTTTCTCCTATTATTCATTTTTAAAGTTCTATATGTAATGGTGTTATTAATCTTTATCATTTTCTTATGATTGTTGTTCTAGTTAAAATTTTAATTTTTGTGCTTTGGAAGATGAGGATCAAACGTGGTTCTGCTCATTTCTGTTTGTGATTTATTCTATGTTTTGAAGGACTTCCTTCCCCCCATGCTATAACCCTGTGTACCTGGGTGTTTAGAACTAGTATTTCTATGATTTTATCTTCTGCCGTGCAAGTGTTGCTCCGAACAGCCCCCTGGGGTTTGCCTGTGCTAGAGTGTGAAGCACAGATCCACGTCTCTTCTCCCGGGGGCAAGTCCTTTGTCCTGTTAGCACTGGCACAAGACTCTACCCATGCACTAAATTCCTGCTCAGACACTCAAGTCTGTTTCTAGACTGTCTTCCAGAACAAGCTCTGAATGTTTTAAATATGTTTAAAGGATATTATGAAGCTACAATTATTTAAAATATTAACTATCTGGCAGAACAAGCTTTTCTACCTTAATAATCTTTTTCCATCTTGTTTTTTGAGATGAATTTAGAATTACTTTGTCAAAATTTCCCAGCCCAACTCCCAGCCAGAAAAAGAAAAAAGAAAATCTGGTGGACTCTCTTTGGGGATAAGTGCATTCTTTTAAATATGTTCAGTTCTATCAAATTGCCGTGCTTATTGTTTGGTTGCTTATTTTGACATGATTTCCAGACCACAGAAAGGTTGCTAGGATGGCACAGAGCATTCCTGATCTGATCCCTGAGACCCCTGATCTGTCCCATGGTGCAGGCTTTGCCCAATCACCTGTCCTCTCTAGCCGAAAGCACTGCCTTTCCTGACCTTGTGGCCCAGCCCAGCTGAGTCCTCCAGACTGCCACTTGCCTCCCAAGGTACGTCCTCCATGACTGCTAGACACCTCATCCAATTAGGAAGCCCGCTCACTCAGCATGGCCATTGGCCATGTTTCACCTGCCGCCCCAGCAGCATTGCTTTCTCCTTTGTGGCCCAGGACCTAGTCCAGGAATGAGTTCTGCACTTAGTTGTCAAGTGCCATCAGCCTCTTCAAACAGAACTGTCTCCTAATGTTTCCTTTCTCCCATGACCTTGCAAGTTGTAAGGAGACAACAGAGCATTCATACCAGTTCATACCCTAGGCTGAGCCCTCGCCTGAGCCATCAGGTCTCCCCAATATCTCCTCGTGGCAGAAGACCCTGAAATGAGGGCTGTGCTATTTGCACGGCATCCCATCAGGAGGTCTCCAGGCTGCCCATCCTGCTGCTGCCATACTGATCCAAACTGGTCACATTAGCATCTCCCTGTTCCCTTTGCTGTCAAGGCCTCATGATGGTTGTCAAATGGTGATTATTCCCTGATTTCACCTACATCTACTACTCAATAGTCTATCAAATGAACAGTTTTGCCTTCCCCATTTAGTTATGTATTCATTTATTTGGTTGTGTCAGGACTCAAGGGTTCACAAATATAACTTGGCATCCCTGTGTATTTTGATGTTTAAAATGTCCTAGATTTGCTGGGGATTTAGCTCAGTGGTTCCAGCACCTGCCTTGCAGACTCAAGGACTGCAGTTCAATCCCCGGTACCAAAAAAAAAAAAAGTCCTGGATTTGCATGCCCTTCAAGCTGACCTTTCTGCACTCTGGACATGTCTCTCTTCAGTGTCGCTTCTTTACTTTCTGGCCCCAGATGCTTCAGGATTATCTCTTTCTCTCTCTGTCCTCACCTTGTTCCTCTTATTGTAGAGCAACATTAGAAACCAAGATCTGGGTGCTGCAGAGGTATCGTTTCTTCTGGGTGCACTCAGTGCATAGATCTAGGAAGGTGTGCACAGAATACGTCTTTAGATGTGTGTGCAACTGTATGCTTTCCATATCTACCTAAAAATCTATTAAAAACCTAACAAGTTTGTATTGCTATTTCCAGTTCCAGCACACAGGAATTCATTATAGCCTTCCCTTGTCCCTGCTTAGAAATCCCACTCAGGGAGCAAGTGACCTGGATCTTGCTGTCTTTGACATATATGTGCGCATGTGTTCAGTGAGCTTTGATCCTGTGTAAGCCGTCTGCCAACCATTCTGGCTGCTTCTCACCTGTGTGCCCCAAGCCCTCCTACAGGCCTCCTCTCACCCTACCACATCCAGCTTCTTCTAAGACGGGAAAAGATGGCAGAGGGGGAAGGCTGTCATCTGTCGTTTCGTGAAAACAACCCAGCGTCCTATGGTGACTTCATTTAGGTGAGAATTGGGATCAGAGGCAGAGTCCCCACTTTGCCCTGCATGGCTGTGGGGAGTGAATCCAGGGCTCAGCTTCCACGCCTTATGTCAGTTCGTGTCAGGGGTCTTGCAGACTCCAGGAGCCGATGGTGATTGGTGCTAGTGCTGAAAGAAGTCCCTTCCAAAAAAGCCAGGATGGGGCAGGTTTGCTGGGTAGGTGCTTTCACCAAGTCCTCGTAGCTTAATGTCCCTTCTTCCCTGGGTGATGTCCGGGTCCTAGAGGACACCCTTGGACTCCTCTGGTGTCACTGACAGGACTAGGGTGTGGACTAGCACCCTTTCGACTCCTACAGGGTGAAGTAGACCCAGGGCTGATGCGAGTCCTGCAGCTCCAGGTTCTGAGTGTGCTCAGGGCAGACCCGGAGGGGACGAGCTCACCGAGGGCCAGCCTCTGCCCCACTCTGTACCGGGATCTGTGCATGTTGAGTCCGTGCGTGAGATGGCTGCATTCCTACAACCTAAAAATGGTGTTTCACAAAAATTAACTTAGAACGATCACAGACCCAAATGTTAAGCACAAAACCATAAAACTCCCAGAAGATAATACAGAAAATCCAGATGACCTTGCATTTGACAATGACTTTTTAGATTCAAAACCAAAGGCATAATCCACGAAAGTAGGAACTGAAGTTGGATATAATTAAAAAAAAGAGTGAGGAGGGGTGGGTAGAGGAAATAGGTGACAGGATTTCCACTGATCCTGAGGTCTGGCAGTGCCGGTGGTATTAGATCTGATGGGGATGAAGAGTAAGTGGAGCTTTGGAGTCTTAGCAGCCCACAGAGGACACCATGAGAGAGAGAGTGGCCTCCTAGGCTGGGTGTAGAGGGTACTAGTAACATTAAGGAGCCCAGGAGCACATCAGGAAGCCTAGGTGGCTTGGGTTTCACAGCACAGAGAAGCTCAGGAGGTCAGAGTTGGGGAAAGGGCCAACCAGACGCTGAGGGCACCTGCAGGGGAGCTGGTGTGGTCAGGACTGGCACCCAGACCCAGCTTTAAGTGATTGGTAAGAAGTTTCTGTCTCAGAACCCTCTTGGCTTCCCATCCTGTCTTTAGGGTGACAGCCCCCCACTGGAGCACATGCCACTGCAAGTGCCTTCTTGCCCTCAAAGGAAACCAGACGCCCAAGCCTAGGACCTTGGCCTGGCAGGCCACACTGGCGCTGCTAGTGGCTGTGGGGGTGGCTAGGGACCTAGACTGGCAAGGAGGTTGTGTATGCTCCTTGTTTATCAGCCTCTGGTGATGAGTGCCTGGCTGCTGTACAGGCCCCATCCATGTGGCTGGGGAGTGAGAATGAGCCCCTAGGATAGTGGGGCTAGGGCTGGGTTGGGGCTAAAAGAGGGACCCATCTGGGCTAGGAAAGGCGAAAGGAGGGAAGTAGGGCACAGCTGGCCCAGGACAGATGCCTGCCTGACCAGGGGCTGAGTGCATGGCTGGGGTCAGCCTGGCAGGTTGCAGGCTTATACCAGATTTCAAATGCATGTAGTGTAGCAGATCTGGCCTCTACCCCCGGGGCTGTAGCAAAGCAGAGCCCCAGTGACTCTTAATTATTGATGCCCTCCCTACCTCAATTTATTTATGGAATATCTTCTTCCTGCTCAGGATTCTGTGCGAACCTGTAGAAACCCAGGTAATAAACTGCGGTTCTTGCTTCCAGGCCTGTTGTCTCATAAGGAGACAGCCCTTGAATGATCTCTTGGAGGTTTGAAGGCCAGGGAGACCACAGGGCAGGAACACTTTCCCCCAGTGGCAGGGGACAGGAGGTAGGACCACAGTTAAAAGTGACACTTGGTCAGATTCCCCCAGGAAGTCTGTATAGGCTTGTGCACCCCTGAAGGGAGGTGGGGCAGGCCAGGGCACATGGGACATTCTGAGAAGATGGCCCACAGCACTTCTCTCCCCACCAACTCACTTAGCTACCAGGGCTGGGAGTAAATGATTCCAGGGCTGGAGGGAGAAGCAACGGAAGAGTGGCCTGTGGGCCCTTCACAACACAGTGAACCTGCAGTGTGTTTATACACAGCTGCTGCCCCCAGCACCACCATCTCTGCAATATAGTGTCAGGCTTGAGCCCTAAGATAGCAGGGTTCCTTCCAGGCTACCTGCGGAGCAGCTGTACAAGACACAGCTGGGTTCAGAAGAAGGCAGCAGCTCCCTCAGAGCTGGGACATGTGGCAGGAGCCAGCATGGAGCTGGCGGGCACAGCTTAAGGACTTTGGGCTTGATTCCACCTAACAGGCACCACAGAGGGCTGAAGAATTCTAACCCAGGGACTGATTCATGGTCCAGCTATTTTCAGTCATGCTGGTGACAGAGTGGGAGGGCCAGAGGGAGTAGGGGGAACATCAGGAATCCAGGGTGGAGCGGGGTAAATCACAGGGGTCTGAAGTAGGGCAGGGGGCTGGAGAAGTGAGAAGAGGTTCCTGAGAGAGTTAAGAGCCAAGTGAACACAGTGCTACCTGCACTTTCCAGACCCCAGGAACCTCCCTGTGTGTTGGTCACCTGCCTGGGCCACGCCTTGCTGGCACACAGTGTGCACCCTCCTGTGCACCCACAGCAGCCTTCACTCCTGTCTGTACCTGTGGCCTCTACCCCGTGAAGTCCAGCCCCTGTTAGGTGACCCTTTGCAGGCCAGGTGTGCATGAGTAGTTGGCTGGACAGAGTGATGATGTCAGATGATGGGGAGGACTGTGCTGAAGACAGCCTCTGGGGACCGGAGAGAAGGGAACAGATGATTGAGAGTTGCCAGCAAGCTGCTGGGCCCTGGGGACAGGAACAGAGGAGGTGGCCAGCATAGGCCCAGAGAGGAAGTGCGTCACACTATTTGGTGTGAGTTGGGAGACAAGCCACTCTGTAGCTTCTGGCACAAAGGGCTTAATGTCGGATGCAGGGGCTCACCGAGCCATTAGGGGAGTTGCAAGTCAGGCACTCAGGGAGCTGGCCGCTAGATCTGTCTCCAGCATAGTAGCTGATGTTCTTGAGAACAGGCAGAGAAACTGCTGAGTTCCATCTAGCCAGCTTCATACCCCAAGCTAGACAGGTGCTCCTAGGAGCCCTGGGGGCCACTGAGAGTGTCTCAGCATGCCAGGGCTCAGCACGCCGTGGCTTCCCACCCATCTCCCCTGCACAGCAGGGCTCCCTTCCCCACTGGTGAAGTTTCATGCACACCTCACACTGGTGCAGTCCCGCTCTGTGTTTCTGGTGCTGCCAGGAAGACTTTCCAGGATGGCAAGCTGACTTCATGCCCTGAGTCCATGGCGGTATTTCTGGGGCCAGACACACTGGCAGGTGGCACCCATCCAGATACAGTGTGACCCCTGGGAGCCATTCTGGCTCCTTCGAGGCAGTAACCCTGGACCCCTGTCCTGCACACATGCCCTGGGCAAGGACTACCTGCTGTTGTGTGTTCTTTCCTGGGCTGAGGGACAGGTGGGCCCAGAGACAACCAGAGGTGCAAGGATCTGATATGCTTGGGTATCCCCAGGAGGTGGCCACCCATGGTCTTCAGGCCGGAGGCCACTAACCTCCCCAGGCTGGAGTTCAGAGGAGCCTGGTGCCATACCAAGGAGCTGCCCCCCTGCCTCGAGCCTTGTGGTCCTGGGCCACTGCAGATGGCTGTGATAGTACTCATCCTCAGGGAGAGGTTCCTGGGGGCAGGGCTGAAGTGCTGCCTTATAGGGGTTCTGCTTGCTGTGAGCACTTGGGAAATTGTTGCTGAGTGAAGGCCTGGTATTCACCTTCTGTGGCTACAGCGTAGTTCCAGTCTGTACTGTGGAGTTTCTCACCAAAGAAGGCTTAGTGACAGAAGCTGAGGTGACAAGAGCACTGCACAAAGGACAGTGGCTTTGGTGAGGGGAATCTTGGCTTGCAGCAAAGTGTCCTCGTGAGGTTGGCTGGGCAGAGCTGGTCTGGTCTTGGGACCATGGGGACAGCAGGACTGAAGCAGAGCTGAGAGAGCGAGCTAGGTGGTACCCCAGTGCTTGGAGAGTACCTGCTTGGCATGGCTTTAGAAAGACCCCTCCATTTATGTGGCACAGAGCTGGGCTGCCCAGGCAGACTAGAGGAGGGAGACAAGAGGCCAGGAGGGGACAGAGATTTCCTAGGGGGAGACAACAGCAAGGGTTAAAGTGCTGGAGTATTGGAGGGGTGGGACTGAGCCTTCAGCCCCCTGGGGCAGCCCCAGGCAGAGCACAGCCACGAGGGACCTGAAGGTCTCTTGTCAGTATAGTCCTCAGACACCACAAGCCTCTGTGACCTGCTTCCATCCTCCTCCCCAAATCCCAGAAAGCTCCAGGGCTGGGCCCTTCCACACATCCAGGGGACTCTTAAGGGAGGTGGTCTTCCTTTCACTTTTTCTAACAAAGGAACAGAGACAGGAGTAGCCCTTTCCCTGTGTGTGTGTGTGTGTGTGTGTGTGTGTGTGTGTGCGCATGTGTGTGCACGCCGGCATGCTCATGAGAAAGGGAAAGGGAGGATGTCCCAGAGACTCCCATGTAGGCAGCCTATCATGCGTCCATGAAGCTGTGACTGTCCCTTTTGTGTCCCCATCTCCCCGGAGCAGTGCACTCCCTTGGTGCCCTCGCTCAGCTGCAGCTCTCTGATAGCCTCTCTACTGCCTGGGGGTAGGGGGAGTGGGCTGATTGCGATCCCGAGTGGCATGTTGATCGATGGCAGGATCTCCGGGTTCCACTTACCCAGGCTGAATGGCACTTCATCGATAGCAGCCAGTTAACCAAGTCCTTAGTTACCAGCTGGTCTCATCAGGCCTCAGCCCTGGCCTCGGGTTAGAGCAAAACCCTCTTTGGAGCAGCTAGATTGGACCTGACGAAGATGAATGTCTAATGCACTAGGAATCTCCTCACTGCTGCCTGTAATAAAAAGCCTGCTCTGTAGATGCACCCCCGCCCCCCGCTGATGTTGCTCTGAAATTAAATATCAGGAGGACATATAATAGCCCAATTCCACACCAGGCCAATATTATCAGATTGATGTCAGCAGTGATAATAGGAGAAGGATAAGTTGATGAGATTCCATTTATTAAATAAAATGAAGAGCACACACAGAGGGTTTGGGGCTGCACATGTGAGCAGCTGTGGGGTGTGCTCTGCAGGTGAGTCAGCTGGAGGCCAAGAGAGGTGCCTGGGTTTGCTCCCTAGTCCTCTCCCTGTGCCAGCAGCAGAAGCAGCTGTGCTGGGGAAGACGTCACCCAGCCCTGGCCAGCAGTTCTCCTCCTGACTGTTCTCTGTTGCCCCTTACATGGCCTGTGGCAGCTGGTCCAGCAATGTGTTCGTATCTCCTTTTCTCTGCCCAGGACCTTTGCCTGGGATGTCCCTCCCCACAAGAACAAGCCAGTAAGCTTTGGCCTTCATTACCCTGGAGCCCTGCATACCATGTGGTTTGGGCCTGATTTTCTCTGTCTTCTTTGTACCCTTTGTTGTCTCTTCTTGTGGGATCATATAGGCTTTTCTGAAGGTAGAGTGGAGCTAAAATGACACAGCCTGAAGCCAGACACACCAGGCCCTTCTGCCTCTGTTTTACTACATTGTGGCCTTGGCAAGCCACCTGAACTCTGGGTCCCTACTAGCAGAATGAGACAGTAATGCCAGCTCACAGAGTTGGTATGGATATTCCTAGGACCTAGCATGTGTTAGGCCTGATAAGATGGGTGTTCTTAGAATGACCAGTGCCATAGGCCTGCCCAGACACACTTCCAAATGGGCTGGAATGTTCTACCCCTGCTGCGAACTATGATGGAAATGCACCCTTTGTCAGGTCCCCTACCACAGCCTGGTCCTCACTTTGATGTCCCAGCATAGAAAACTTCCTGGGAAGCAAGGAAGGGCCCCCTCCCCTTGATCATCAGGTAAACCAGGACATGGCTGTTCATCTCTCAGTGTAGATGAGGCCTCACACGGGCAGGATCAGAACTCTGTGCAGAGATTGGCAGAGAGCATAGCACATGGTAGGTGCTCACAGACATGCAGCAACTATGACTCAGGCCATGATTCAAAAGAGGATATCACTCTTTGTTGAAAAGTGGACCCAGGGTGTGTCTGTTGCCCATCTGCCATTGTCCACACTGCCCCAGGGTCCCTCTTCTACTGTACATTCCTGACCAGATGGATTACCTAATCTGCTGTCACTAAGTACCACAACTCATGTGCCTTCAAGGGCCTGAGTCCAGACTCAGGTGTGGGCAGGACCAGGCCCCCTAACAGCTGCAGAGGGGCTTCTGCTCCAGGCCCCTCACCATACTTCTGTGCTGCTGGCGGTCCCTGTGGTCCTTGGCTTATTGGAGCATAGCTCTGTTTCTACCTCTGTCCTGAACAGAGGCCATCTGTGGGCCATTATAAGGGTGCAGGAAGGGCGTGAATATTGAGGAGACCCCCCAGAGTCTTGGTGGTGTGCAGAGGGTTGTCCCAGGTCTCAGCCGGGTGCTTTCTCCCAGCAGTCATTCTGGCAGTGCCACACACCTATCCACACTAGTGTCTGCTGGCGTAGAGTACAGGCTTGTGCTACAAGGCTAGACACTGCCAACATCCCAGTGGATGAGGATGACTCATTCCAGCAAGGGGCCACCACCATGAGGGACCTGGATTTCTGTCTTCCCCAGAGGGTCAGGGTTCTAGCATTGACCCTTTTACCAAGTCTGTGAGCTGGGTCTCTCCAGCCCAGTCTGAATCATGTGGCCCAAGTCTCAGGGCCCCAGGCCAGGTCTGAATTGGGTCTTGAGTGGCCTCGGCCCTGAGTTTAGAGGAAGAAGCACACTTGAAGGTCAGGTCCCACCCTGCAAGCCGACATCTGCTGCACACCTCCCCAAAGGCTTCTGTGTCTCAGTGCTTCTCCAGCAAGCACTGCCAGTAGCCACCTTTCTGTAAGCACATTCCACAGTACCCTAAGCCTGGCTCTACCTCAGTCTCCCACCCCAGCGGCTAGCACTAGTGACAGTGGCACTTACAACACATGCTGTCAAACATAAGCCAGTCCAGGCAGGCAAGGTCACCGGGCAGGCAAGATGCGGAAAATAGGGCCAGGGCTTTCCTGCACTGCCTAAGAGAGGCCTAAGAGACCAGGGACCCCACACACTGACTGGGGTGATGTGACCCCCTTCACAGCCACACAGATATTTGATCTTGCACGAAAAGGGCATCCTCACTGCAATGAACGGCCCTTGGGTAGGGATCTGGGCAGCATTCCGACCCTGGAAAGTCTACCACACCCCATGAGTACCTTTATTTATGCCCTTGAAGAGCAGCTGTTCACAGGCCAAGTGTTGCTTCAGATTGGAGCTGGTTTGTATGCCTGGTAAAGGGTGCGGGGGCTGGCTGCAGGGTGGCCTGGGCTGGGCAGCCCACACCTGCTTTTGTGAATGGCTTGACCCCAGCCCAGCCCTGCCTTGCCTTGCTTCAGAGAAAGCACTCATTTCAGGAGTGGTGCTCTCCCTGTCATATCCCATTCAGAGCCTCTTTATGGACAAGTGGGTGAAATTTCTTCCATTTGACATTTGCGTACTGTTCTGGCTCCTCACACTGTTTCTGATAAATCCCAGAGGAGAGAGACCTCTGCGGGCCCAGAGGTGATACTGGTGTGCAGAGGATAGATTTCGCCACGGCCCAGTTTCTTCTGACCTGGGAGCTTACTGGATATTCTGGGAGGTTTGCCCTCAAAAGGCACAGGGCCCTCATCTAGGCATCTAAAGCCACAGAAGGAGCGGGCAGGGGTAGGGATCTGCTGCGCCTTGCTCATCACAGCCCTGCAGAATAAGTGTCAGTGTCTCTGGTGTCCCTCTGAGAAGGCAGGGCTGGGGGTCAGAGCTCTGGCTCAGGCCAGGCCACCATGTCTCCACCTGGCCTGCCTGGGGCACTTTTGACACTCAGGTCAGGAAGCCTCATGCCAGTTGACAGCTCAGAACAGCTGTGCCTTTGCTGACCCCAGAGCTTCACCCCACCTGGTGTCTGCTGAGTGCCTGCTGGCTCTGCTCCCGGGCCGCGTGGTGCTAGAGCTGGGTCCCACTTCACACAGAGCTGTGCTGCAGAAGGGTGAAGAAGGTCCTGGGCTCTTTGAAGCTATATGTCCCAGTAGAACAGATAGGATACAAGACTTAAAGACACATTCCAGAGGGACAAAATGTAATGAAGGCAGAAGAGGAGAGACTGGTGTGCACAGGACATGAAGCAGCATGGAACACTCGCCTTGAACAGAGAAGGAGTAGCACCCACCTTCCCAGGATGGGGGCCAGTGACCTCCGGGGGCTCAAAGGGGGCCTAAGCACAGCAGGACCAAAGCAGGGGTGCAGAGAGTCCTTGCAGAGGCCAGATGCCACCATGTGGTCTGGCTCCAAGGATGCACTATGTTAAAGGACCAGGCCTGGACACAGCCATGCTGGAAGACTCTTAGATACAGAAACTGAGCCATTCTACCAACACTCAGAGGAGATGTAGCGTGATCCTGTGAACCCAGCTACAAACTTGGTGCAGATGCTTCTGCAGTGGCAGCGGCAGATGGACACCAGGGAAGGGAGCCTCCAGGCACCAAGAGCCAGCGATGCATCCAAGGGCCATGTGTCCTGCATATGCGGACAGAGGTGATGCAGAGACAAAACCCCCATGTGTCCTCCTCTGAAAGGGGCTCTTTGGGTGTGGAGTAGAGTGTGGACAGGTGTGCAATTTCAGGGCTGGAAAGAGTGGAATGGAAGGTACCGGCAGCGGGGCAGGACTGGACCTCGGTGGGTAGCCACAGCCCACTGCTGAGCTAAAGCGCCCCTACATGCAGGGTCTTGTTCCCTAAGCCGCTGTGCATTCTATCGCTTGCTGTTCCTACCCGATGAATTTGGTTTGGTTACGTCATCATAAGATAATAATGGTGCTGCTGCATCCCAGGGTTGACGTCCTCCACAGCCACGTGTTTTAAACATAGAGGTGGGGGTGGAAGAACAACAGGCTGACACATCTCCCCTGCACATGTCTACTGTACAATGTGCTCAATACCCATCCTTCTATTGCTAAGAAACTTAAGGGACGGCTTTCTGCCTCTCCGCACCTTCCTTCTGTGCCCTCCGCCATGATGGGTGTTGGATTCTGAGCTGCAGCAGGGTACTGGAAGGCCACCTGCACAGTGGTGAGCCTGTGCACACACGGCCACAGAGCCCACTCGGAGGGCAAATCAGGGGAATAGGGTGACCCAGATGATGGAAATACACATGTCCTCCTGCTTCCTGGCAGCGTGTGCTACAGGGCTGCAGTGCGGAGTGATGGGTGTGTGTGTGAGCACTGCTGTGTGCACAGAAGTGAGTGTGTGTGGAGAGTGTGGGAGCGTGTGTCACAGGTGAGGGAGAAAAGCGGGAAGGGAGACAGGACTGGAAGAAGAATCCGGAAGGCGGGGAACCAATCCGAGATAACACCACATTTTGTTGTTCTTGTCATTTATTTTTGTTTCACAGTTTTTAAAAAGTAAGCATATTCATTTGTTATAGGTCCTAAGACTACTTTAATAAAGGAAGAGAGAAAACTAGTCAAGTATCTCAAAATATTTCCATGGTTATCTCTGAGAAGTATGAGTCAGAAAATGTTTTATTTCTTTTTGCACATTTCTCTGGGTTCCCAGTTTTCCCTGTTTTATATATTTCATTTTGAAATCGAAAAAATGGTGTTGTGTGAGAAAATGATTGCTGGGCGTGGTGGCACATGCCTGTAATCCCAACGCTTGAGAGGCTGAGGCAGGAGAATCACCATGAGTTGGAGGCCAGCCTGGCTACATAGTGAGTTCAAGGCCAGCCTGAATTGCAGAGCGAGACCCTGACTCAAAAAACAAAGCAACAAAAAACAAAACAAGATTATGAACACAATGTGTGTACATCCTGTGGTTATAGCCCCTGAAGGTGGCTGACCTGGATGCAGCCAGCAGGGCCATCTTGGATGCCAGGTCCCCAGTGGGATCAGTGCCCACCAGACCCCTCCTGGCCTCTGGAGGCCTCAGGCTGCAGTGTGGCATGGAGTGCTAGACCTGTGGCCCAGTGCCTGACGCCTGCGTCATGTGAGCCTCAGCTCTCCCAGGGCTGGACCCCACTGTATCCTCCGTAGCCCCAGATGAACCCATGGGTGCTGGTGGACTTCTGGGGCTTTGCTGGCCTCTGGCACCAGCACATCAAGTGAATGTGAGCTTCTTTGCTCCCTGCCCACTGGGGAGCAGCCTGACCCATGCTGGCACCTGAGCCAGCCTGCCTGCTCTTGTCACCCACAGACCCCGAAGGGTGAAGCCCGTATGCTCAGGGCTGCAGGCCCAGATCCTTCGCTGCTACCGTGACCATGCACAAGAGGTGCTGCTGTGCTCGGACCTGGTCAAGGCCTACCAGCGCTGTGTGAGCACCGCCCACAAGGTACGGCTGCCTGCCTTGGGCACAGGGCCCTGCATGTACCTGGAAAGCTTACTCAGTCACCTCCTACTTCAGAGCCTCTGCCTGCTGGCTCCCACCCCAGACTCGACCCAAGGAGAGGCGTCATCCTCCAGGGGCACCCGTGTGCTCAGACCCCCTGCCTTTTTCAGTGAGTGAGGACAGGAGGTCGAGTGAGGCGGGGACAGCCCACGAAAGGAAAAAGAGTGGACAGAGCAGGTTCTGGGCTGAAGGGGAGCCTGAGAGATGCCCAAGCCTGCCCTTGCCCTCTGGCCCTACAGTAGCTCCTGTCCCTCTTCTCCAGCTGTCTGTGGCTGCTGTCTTTTCTGGATGGTTCTGTCCTCCTGCCTAGACCCACTGGGTTTTCTGATGCTGTAGTCCACTCCAGGATGTAGTGTTTCAAAAAGTATAGGACAAGGCTGTCTCCCTCCAGTAAAGCTATTGCTTTGGGGAAGAGGGGGTAGTCCTGAGGATCAAACCTGAGGCCTCACACATTCTAGGCAAATGTTCTATCACTGAGCTATGTCCCCAACCATTTTTCTTTTTCTTTCTTTCTTTCTTTCTTTTTTTTTTTTTTTTTTTCCATTATATGGGATCAAACTCAGGACCTTGTATTTGCCAGGCAGGTACGGTGCCACTAGCTACATCCCCAGCCCCAGCCCTTTTCATTTTATCTTGAGACAAAGTCTCATTAAATTTCCTGGCCTGGCCTCAAACTTGTGCTTGTCCTGCCTCAGCCTTCCTAGCACCTGGGATTACACACCTAGCAGAAAAGCTTCTTTTACCAGAGTAGGAGACATGCTGCTTTAGGTGCCTCTAATGAAAAGAGCTGAGGTCTTTTTGGGTGGGAGAATGCCCTGATGGTAGAGCACTTTCATAGTGTGCCTGAGACCCTGGGGTCCATCTCCAGCACTACAAAAAATAAAAATAAAAAAGGCTGAGGTTAGAGAACGTGTTCTCTGGCTGTGTCTGAGGGCTCTCCCATTGACTGTCCAATCCTTCTGACTGTGCCCAGGCTGGGACTCCGCTCTGCCCGCTGGGCACAACCCACACCAGTGCCCCCCAGCCCAGTTGCTGCCCTGTGGGATGGGTGTGCACAGAGCCTCAGTCAGCCCTCAGTGTGAAGCCCAGGGTAGAAGCAGAGGAGGAGGGAGAACTCCCTGCCTAATTTCAGGACAAACACAGAAGGGGCTGTGCCAGCCCCACTAACCTTGGACAGAGGAGCTGGGTACCCATCAGGCGTCCAAGGTTTCTGTCCCACCTTAGACAGTCCCCTCGCCCCACCCCCACCCCATGTTCCCAGCCCTGATCTCTGTCCTTCCTCCTATCTCCCAGGTGTGGCAGTTCTCAGCCCCACTGCCCCCATGGTGTGTCTTTAACAAGCACGTCTCTCCTGTGTGTCTTCACTGCACCATTAATGATGAGGCAGGCAGAATGCAATAAGTGCCAGCATCTCTGGGGTCCAGAGCCCAAGGGACTCTGGGACACTTGCTGGCCCTCACCCTGCTGCCATCAGAGAGCACACTGGACATGAGCAGCTGGCCATGGCAGAGGCCAGCCCAGGTGCCTGTGCTGTTTGGAGCACACGAGTATCATGTCAGGACAAGGTGCTTGGCTTCAGCCTTTGCTCCTGGGTGCACGAGTGACACCCTATGCCTGAGTCACAGTGAGGCAGGAGAAATCCTTACCACCCTCTGCCGATCCCCACCACATGAGGCTCCTGGGGGCAAGAGGTAGGAGGACCCCAAGAGAAATTTGCTTCTAGAAGTAGCCAGATAACAAGGGACAGAGGCCTCTGTGGTGGAGCAGTTGGGTGGCCACAGAGCTGCTTCCCGCAACAAGCTCCAGGGACAGCTCAGACACTCCAGAGCAGCCCAGGCCCAGGGCCGAGAAGCTGCATGGACTGTGCCAAGCTCTTAAAGCGAGGACGCAGGGCAGCCTCAGTGAGCAGAACAGAAGTGGAGTGAGTCTGTGCTGTGCCCCAGGTGGAAGAGAGCGGTGGGGCTTGGGAGCCCGTGGTGTCCTGCAGCTGGGATTGATATAAGAACATGTCCCTTGAGGGCCTGCATGCTGCTGGGCAGGGAGATGGGAGCAGGATGCAGAGGCCACTGGGAGCAGAAGCACAGGAGGTGGCAGGGGCTGTGACTGAATTCTGACCTTTCCTTTGCAGGGCTGAGGAACAGCCACTACACCTGGCCCTGGGCACCAGCTTGCAGCTCTGACCAAGGGACCAGCCATGGGATCACAGGCTCAGACCCTGGGCCACGCCACTGTGCCCTGCCCCTTCCCAAGGGCACCTCATATCCTCTGAGCTTGGCTGCCATGTACTTAGGAAACAACATGCTGCTGTCTGAAAACAAATAAAGCAGATGCCTTTGTTTTCAGTCATTCTCTCACTGGCCAACAGTCCCCGCTGGCTGCTCTGTGTCCAGCCCTCTGCTGCCGAGCTGAATGAGATGGGGTGCTCCCCTCGGGGAGTCCCCAGCATGGCAGGGGAGATGACACGAAGCCCATGATTATCCAGCCCAGCAGGTATGAGAGGGAGGAGGGAAGCCATTCTCCTCCCTGGGGTTGGGTGGGCTGGGGAGGTCCTGTCTGCCCTCGGGTGTAAAAGATGACCAGGGTAGCAGAGCAGGCCAGGCACTGGGTGGGGTGGAGCCTGGAATGAGGCCCCGTGTGGGACACAGCTGATGGGAGTAAACGGGCAGGCCGGGGCCAGGGTGAGGTGTGGGGTCCCGGGAGCTGAGTCTCCAGCAGGAAGTGGCATCATCCAGTCTCCCTGAGCCAGGCCATGCTGCCCTCAGTGGGAAAGGGACCCACACAAGATCAGCTGAGGGCACAGAGGGACAGGGACAGGGTGAGACTGATGAGCTCAGGTTGCCAGGGCCCTGGTCCTGGTCTGCAGGACCAGGAAAGACTCCAGATCTCCAACCTGGCTCAGCAGGGCAAGACTCAGAGACTGATGAGGGTGTTATACCACCTAGAGCTACAGCAAGGACAGGGGACAGGCAGGTGGGACACACTCCACTCGCATCCCAACTCTGGCCTACATCCCCAGACTTGGCATTGGGCCACACTGCGGCCTGCACCTGGGCAGGGCAAGGAGTTTGGGGTGGAGCCTGCGATCCTCCGACCGCTCTGCACAAGCTCTGCACAGGCAGTGTGGAAAGGAGTGTGGGCCACGTGCTGGCCGACAGAGGCCACCTGAGATGCCTCTTCAGACACTCCAGGCAGCAAGGAAGACATTTCAACCAGCTTGGGAGACACGGGGAGGCAGGCAGGGCTGCTGTGCAGAGGAGCCACTGCTTGCCTAGCCTTGACGTCAGAGCCATCCTACTGCACACAACCACCCCTCTGGAGGCTCCCCCAGAAGCCTCCAAGCAGGAGCAACTTCCATGGCAGGTGAGGCTCAGTGGGAACCTAAGTGCCAGGTGGGCACCTCGTTGGGTAGTTCTGCCCAGGTCTGACTGTCTCACTCTGGGGAACAAGCTGCCTCCAGATGGCTGACTACACGGCTGAGCTCCCGCCTGGCCCCTGGCTTCCGCTCTGCCGGCCCTCTCACGAGCCTGAGGACACTAGTGGGTCACAGCAGGGCATCCTCGAGGGCCTCTCATGTGTGCAGTGTGTGGCTGGGCCACCTCAGCTTTGCCAAGTAGCTGGTGCTTAGCAGCTGAGGGTCCAGCACAGCAGAGAAGGGCGGGCAAGATACACCTCCTCGCCCTGTGCCCATAGCCTGCTGTGCCCGGTTCCTGGTAGGCCACGGCACTGTCACCGTTGGCCTTGGGCCAGTGACCCCGGAGCTCACGTGCACGTGGTGCCCTGGGAATGGTGATGGCAGCAGCACTCACCGGCCTCACCTGGGGCCCAGGTGAAGATCCCTTGAGGGGTGCTGTGGGAATGGCCTCAGGAGGCCTCAGGGTTGGGAAGCCAGCCTGGGGCAGCCCTTCTCCAGGCTCGGGCCTAGGGGTGGGAGGGAGCACGTGCAAGATAAAGGCAGCTTTGCAGGGTCTCATGTGGAACCCTGTCCCCCTAGACCTCCCTCTGTCCCTGCTGTCATAGTCTGGGCCCAAGCTACCCAGAGCCACCCCCTGCCCCTCTTCCCTGTAGGGCTGCAAAAGATGAAATCATAACAAATTTGGTTTAAATACCATAATGGGCTTTTGTCTATGATTCTAGAGTTGGCGGCACCTCATCCTATGAAGTGATGAGTATTCGATGAGCCAGCCAGGCAGGGGAAGTTGCTTTCATAGACAGAAAAGTGCTGGGAGCAGCACCAGGATCAGAAAGTAACCCAGCTGTTTCAAAGTTACTCTCCTTGTGGGGCTTCCCTAGCGTGCCGGCCCTGGTCAGCGTACCTCTTTTGAGTGGTTGCTATGAATCTGTTTTGGAAGACTGGCTGGTTTCAGGGATCAGCTTGATGTCACACCTAGGTGAGTGACTCTGCTCTGGTCAGGTGAAGGCCTCCCAGAAATCATCTTTTTTTTTTTTCCAGTACCAGGAATTAAACTCAGGACCTTGCACTTGCCAGGCAGGCCCAGTGCTGCCGAGCTACATCCCTAACCCACCGGATATTGTCTTTAATAGTGCCCCAGCCCACTTCTGTTCCCAGGTTCCTACCCTCTTTCCTACTGTGCCTGACCTCCTCTCCTCAGTATCACCCAGGGCCAGGCCCTCCACATGCATCACATCCCAGGAGCTCAGCCACTCCACACTCTTTCTTGGCCATTGGCTGTGAGCTTTACTCTGTGGCCCTTTTTTCCCCTTGTAGGAGCTTGAAGAGCGTGGGAGTCTTTGGCTGAGTGCTGGAGCAGGGGAGTTCTTTGGAAAACTTCAGCTGCTTCTAAAAGACAGGTGGATGCAGAGTGGACCAGTAGGACCTAACATCCTGGAACACTGCTTTAGCTCTTTTGTACATGGGGAAACTGAGGCGTGGGCCCAAGAGACTTGCTGGTCTTTCCTGACAGCGACAGGAGACAGAGTTGGATGTGAGCCATGGCCCGGGGCCTGCAGATCCTATGTGCTTCCTCAGTGCCCCACATGCCCCTCCTGCCCTGTTCCCATGATGGGAGTCCAAGGAGGCATGGTGAGGAAGCTGGTCACATGTGACCCTTCTGTCTCACTGCTCCCCACCCCCAAGCACTGAGTGGCCACAGAGAGAGGCTGTGTGCCCCTAGGTGCTGGGAGAGGGGCAGAGCTCTGTGGAGGGCCCCGCCCTTGTCATCACCAGAGGACTGGGGTATGCCAACTTGATTTTAGCGGAGTCTCTTCCAGGCGTTTTCTGAGGACTTAGATTTAGGCAAGGGAATGATCCCCAACTGAGGGTGATACGTGCATGCTGTGTCTGCAGGGTCTTTGTGCACACATCAGCCCGGGGAAGTGTGCAGGTGTCTGACTGGGCACATACTGTCTGTGTGTTCAAGTTTGCAGGTGTGATTGCACGCTGGGCTCTCTGTGCACGTGTGTGTGCACATACTTCTATGGACACATAGCTCTCTGTCCCTTGTGCCCAAATCTCTGTGCACACACAGCAAGAGTGCTTTTTTGTGCATGTGTGTCTGTGCTCGTGTGCACACCTGTGTACGTGCACACACATGTGAGCTCCTCTGTGTGTATCCAGCTATATGTTTTCGTGTCTGTGTGTGTGGACTGGAGCCTGCACACGTAGACAGCATGCTTTGCAGAGCCGATGCCCAGGGGCCCCTCTGTCTGAGTCTCAGGTATCTCCCTGACTCCCTGGAGCCAAAATCCAGCTCTTTCCCCATTTTTGCTCCTTGCCTTCTATAGTGTGTGCGTGCGTGCACGCACGTGTGTGTCCTCCATTTGCATCTGTGCTGCAGTATGAGTGTGCCTCTGGCGCGTGTATGTACGCTCATGTGTGCACGGCATGTTGATGTGTATACCTGCACCTTCAGGGCCTCCACATGGCCATGTGTGGCCATGTGTGGCCAAAGGTCTTCTCCGATGGCCCTGGGAAGGGGTGTGTCAAGCAGGTATGCACAAGAGGCAGATACTCCAGGCTTGTACTCCAACTAAGAGACTATTAAAAGGAAATACTAGCTGTGCATGGGGTGCATACCTGTAATCTCAGCTACTCAAGAAACTGAGGCAGGGGGATTGAAAGTTTTAGGTCAGCCTGGGTAGCATAATGAGGCTGTGTCTCAGGATAAAAATAAAAAGAGCTGGGGTGCAGCCGGAAGGAAGGAAGGAAGGAAAGAGAGAAGAACCAATAAAGGAAAAGGGGGCACGCTAATGCTGCCCACTCAGTCACCAGGGGAATAGATGTTGGCTGCATCATTCAGTCTGTGGAGGAGAAGACAACCTGATTATTGAAGACAGAAGGGAGTCAGTGCTCAGCAGTGATCACAGAGCGGGTGGAGGAGCTGAAAACACAAATGGGCCGGTGTGAGAGCCGGAGATGAGCAGCAGCGGAAGCTCCCATCACTGTCTTCACAGGGCTGCGAAAGGTGGGATCCCCCATGGAAGCTGGAGACACAGCTGCAAGAGAGGGCTCCAGGGGGGAGAAGCAAGCTGGCTTCACCGTGCCCTCCGGCCCTTCACCACCTCCCGAGGCTGAGTGAGGTGGGGAGCTAGGAACCAGCACTGGAGAGCAGCCTACAGCCACCCCCGCTGGAAAGGGTCTGAGGAGCACCCGTGGGGTGTTGGCCAGTCCTGTGTGCCTGTGTGTGTGCATAGATGCACAGACTATGAGTGTAAATGGAGGTGTGTTACATACCTGTGTTTTCATACCTGCATAGGCAGATCACAGACAGCTTGCGAACAATGATACCAGTAATCAAACCTGGCATTGATGATTTTTACCATGTTTCAGATGCTGTGCCTCTTATAAATAGGCTGTTGTGCAAAGTCTCACACAACCCTGTGGGCTAATTACAGCTGCTAGTCGAAGACACTGGCACAGAGAGTGCGGGTAACTTGCCCAGCATCCCACAGCAGGGCTCATTCTGATACTGTGGCTGCTGTTGGAGGCGGCGTCCTGACTGCATCCTGGACAGGGCTCATGGACATCCAGAGCCTCACCCTACCAGCCCAGGGACCTCCCTGGGGGAAGGTAGCCCCTGGTGCAATAGCTGCAGTTTATTCCCCACTACTGGCCTGCGGGGCCAAGAAATGCCAGGTCAGGGGCTGAACCAGTAAGGGGGCTCTGAGCCCTGAACAGCAGCTCCGTGAGGTAGGTGAGATCAACCCTGCCCCATATAGTCCCCTCAGCCCAGTCCTTCCACAGCCACTGCTACCCCAGGTGCAGGTGCAGCCAGAGACACTCAGAGTCGGCAGTGTAGGTGCCGAGGGAGGGGCAGGGGTGCCCGGAAGGGCTGCAGTGGCAACAGGAAGGGCATCACTGTGACCTCTTAGAAGGGCATGTTTCGTGGCATGCATCAAAACTTTATTTTTGGTAGCACTGAAGATGGAACCCAGGGCCTGGCACCTGGTAGTCACCTGCTCTACCACTGAGTGACATCCCCAACCCTTTTATTGTTATTTTAAGACAGCATCTTGCTAAGTTGCCCAAGTTGGCCTTGAACTTGCAGCTCTCCTGCCTCAGGCTCTCGAGTAGCTGGGATTACAGGTATATGCCATGGTGCCCAGCATGATGAAAAGGCATGCAAATGAAATCACACAAACTCCCTCTGAGTACTGTTTATCAGAGGCATCAGCTCCTTCTCAGGGGCACACATGGATTGAAGATAAAGCACAGACAAGACACACTTGCAGTCCCTAAGAAAGCTGCCCAGTATTCTGAGCATCTCTGGGGAGCATTTGAGATTCTAAAAGGATAACTCAAGGGAAGACTTCAGAGCTCTAAATGAAACCCCTGATCCCCTAACACAAGAGCTTCAAACTTTCTGGAGCCAGGCTAGCAGAGTGGACAAGGGAAGTGGCTGGGTCCACAGCCATCCTCGAGGCTTCAGAAGCCACTTTCCTCGTCTAGAAGATGGGGATGTCTTCAGCAACAACGGATGTGGCCACGCTTCGCAATCAGTAGTGGAGTGCAGGAGGCACCACTGTGGTCCCTTCAGGTCCGCTGCTGGGATACAACTGTCAGCTGTTGGCCCAGGGTGCTTTCCTGACAACCCCATAGGCTCACTCCACTCAGGGAGCCCAGGTGTTGACATTTATCCTCGGTGACCTCCAGGTTGGACCCAGTCCATTTCCTTTTGGGCTTAGAGGCTGGCAGTGAAGTGGACGTCAAAGGGCACTTGTGGTCCATGCCTCTGGGGGCCTCAGGAGCTTGGGCCAGAAGGGCTGTGTTGAGGAAGTGAGGCCAGAGCAACTGCTTTTGAGGACGGTGTTTACTCAGGACAGTGGCAGAACACTGCATGTGGTTTGGATCCCAACCATGAGGGTACAGCAGACACAGCACCATCCACATGTCCATCCACAGCACTGAAGCCACTGGGAATGGTGACAGCGAATGTACACATTAACACGACTGTTCACTATTCCAAGAACCACTTTGAGTCAAAAGAATTTCCTACACATGGAAAAATATGTACACACCCAAAATGAAATGTCAGAGGTTTACGTGTCGGAATGTCACCATGCTTTTCTCTGGGGGACGGGATTAGGAGTATGTTTTTCTAGGTAACTATTATTTTCTCTTGTAAACAGAGCTGTCATTTTTTGTAAGTAGCCCCAGGCTGGAAGTCCCCTTCCCGCAGTGTAGATGGAAGATGTAGCCCCACAGGCTTGTGGACAGGCATCCTCTTATCTAGGGAACCTGGACATGAGCCGCTGGTGCTCAGGCCTCTCATTCAACTCCAGACAGTACCTGGGTCACCCGAGGTGCATTTCCTGCCTGCTGCAGGGTGGGGGGGCCAGTCCTGCTGACAAGGTGAAATGGGGAGAAGGGTGGGGCAGAAGCCTACAGTGCACCGAGGGGCCCTGCAGCCATTGGGACCACCATAGCAGGAGAGTGTCCATGAGTTCTCACCCCTCATTCAGCCTGTTTTGTGCAGTTGCCCCTGCCCCAGGGAAAGACCTGCCCTGGAGTAGCTTGGAGGTCAGTGGTAGATGGGCCAGGGAAAAAGAAATTCTGCAGGGGCTGAGAGCCCTTGCCTGATGCCCACAACTTCAAGGAGGAGAGGTTTGTTTTGACATGTGGTCACATCCCTGGTCGGCTGGCTATAAGGCAGGAACCATGGTGGAGGGGCCAGGGCAGATGAGAACGGCTCACAGCATGGCTGCCAGAAGTAGAGAGCAAAGGGAAAGCTGGGGAGGGAGCTGCACCTGCTAGGCCACCTCCTAATAGCACCTTCACCACAACGCCCCATGATCTGATGGCCTTTGACAAGCCCTACCTCTGAGCACAGCAAAGTTTGGGGGCCTAACACCTGGCTTTGTTCCCCAACACTGAAGGATAAAACATAACCCTGCAGGATGGAAGTCCAGCAGAAAAGTAGCAGGGCAGATCTGGCTGTGGAGGGGCTGTTGGTACCAGTCTTCTCTATGCTGGGGTTCCACCCCGGACGCAGGTGAGCAGAGACCAACACCAGCTTGCTCTTAAGAAAAGCATTCCCACCTCATACGTGATAACCTGCCTCATTAAATTTAATGGGCTGGTTATTCCTGTTAAATAAACATCAACTAATTATGAAAAATATATTTGCCAAAGTTTAACTATGGGAACGTATGAACCAATTACATGGTTATTCAGCCTCAAAACACATTCAGTAATGAGGTGGGGTGTGGACAGGCAGCAGAGAGGCCTGCAGAAAGTACCCTCTCCCTTTCCTGCCTCCTCTCTGGGGCTTGCTGGGCCTCAAGATTGCCAGGATCCTGGAGAGTCAGGGCCACTGCACACTTGGGTCTGGTATTGGACAGATCCTCAGCTCCCACTGATGTAAGCAAAAAGAGCTCATGTTGGCTCCAGTGACCAAAAAATCCAAAACAGCCATGCTAGTGGCACACGACTGTAGTCCCAGCTACTTAGGAAGCTGAGGCAGGAGGATCACAAGTTTGAGGCCAGCCTGGGCAATTTAAATAAAATTTTTAAAGGACTGAGGATGTAGCTTAGGGGTGGAGTGCTTGCCTCCATGTGGCAAAACCCTGGATATCCCCAATATCACAAAAAATAGTAATAACAGAAACCTAGAAAATGGTCTAACCAGTATGACTTACCAGGGCAAGCATGAAGGAGCCCTTCTGCACCCTCCACCCCATGGCTGGAACAGACAGGCAACCCATCATGTATAAGTTGTTAAAACCACTTTGGAGAGGATTTGGCCATGTCTTACAAATGTCTGCCCACAATGATGTAGCACAAAGGGAGAATGAACATGTGTGTCCTCCCAGTGGCACTGACACAGATACTCCTGCACCTCTTCCCAATGGCCACAGGGCCAGTCACCACAGGCAGCCATGGAAAACAGAAGTTTGTTCCTGTAGTGAGATACTATGCAGCAGTGAAAAAGAACATAGAGCCCCCAAAACCACCTGAACCAGTCACAAACATCACATGGGGATGAGAAGCCAGCACAGGATTCCCAGCTACAGCCACTTCTGACAAAGGACCACTAATAGCCATCTGCACCAGGACCTCTGTCACAGCTGTGTGCTCTGGGTCTCATGGGCTGTAATCCAGGCACGGCCGGTACACTCTTCTCTTCTGGAGCCTGGGCTCCTTCCAAGCTCACCTGGCTGGTGGCAGCATTCATCCCAGAGGGGTCATCTGTTTTGTTGTTTTCTTTCTTGAAGAAAGGGTCTTTCTGTGTAGTCTAGGCTGGCCTCAAACTTGTAATCCTTCTGCCTCAGCCTCCCAGAGTGCTAGGATTACAGGCATGTACCCGCGTGCCCAGCAAGGGGAGTGGAAGTCTTTTTGCTGACTATCTGCTCCTACAGGCGACAGCGGTCCCCTGCCTCATGACCCTCTCACAACATGCACTCTCTTCACAGCCAGCCAGGAACTCTCTCATAAGGCATAAGGCCATCGTCCCAAGAGAAGCGCCCCTTCTCCTTTGTCTTCCTGGCGGTCAGAAGCAAGCCGCACACTTGACGAGGCGGCACTGCACAGAAGTGTGACGCACGAGGGTACCCCAGTGTGTGTCTGGATCTGCAGTAGATCACCCCACTTGCGTGAAGTTCAGAGACGAAAGTGGACAGAGCTTGCCTCGGGTAATGGGAGTGAGGCCGTGGTCGGAGTGGGTGAACTACCAACTTTGGGGGAAGGAGAGAGCCTTCCTTTTGTGATCGTCATGCGCGTAAATGTGTTTAAGTGTAAAAATACACTGGTCTCTATGACTAAGGATCGTGGGCTTCATTGTAAGTAGACAAAGAAGCGAGGGAAAGGAAGAGGAGAGGAAGAAGAAGGAAGAGGAGGCAGATCTTGAGGCAGTGCTAACAGAAGGCTCTCCAAAGATCTATTTCTAGGAGAGAAAAAGGAAGAAAATACACAGATGCAGCTCCCGGGGTGTGTGGCTTGTGTCTTTGGGAAAAGCAGAGGGCAGGATGTCGCTGGTCATCTGCACACTCCTCACGAGGCCCATGTCTCAGGGACACATCAAAGGCTGCTACCAGCTGTGTGTGGCCTGGGGCAGGGGCCATTGGACACTGACATCTCTGTGCATGATCCAGCGCGCTATTTGAATTCTTTACAAACATGAGCATATATTTTAATGACTAAAACATCTTTTTAAAAGGGTGAGTTGGAGGTGAAGGCTCTGAAGTTGTCCCTAGGCTAAGGGATATTCTGGGTCAGGGAGGGTCTCTTGTATTTCCCCCAACAAAGTCAGTCATGGTAAGCCCCAGTCGGCCCAAGGGGCTGCCAGGGGTGTCCTGGTAACCGGTGGGGACAGCACCCAGAAGAATGCTCACAGAGGACATGGAGGAGTAGGCATCTGGTGACATTGTTGCGGCACCCCCCTCCAGCTGTGCTTCCCTGTCCTCGGGCCATTCTGGGAAGTGAGAGTGTCCTCAGGGTGAAGGAAGCTGAGTCTTGTCAAGGCGAGATTCTAGCTGAGCCTGTGATCTCCGCCCCTTGTTTATATCTGGCATCCTTTCTGATTAACTACTAAATATTTTACATGTCATTTTAGTGTTTGTCCCTTGAACCAAAAAAGCTCTGCCTGCCCTGGAAGGAGGAGGAGAGACTTTGGGGAGGTGGGCAGGTCCCCGCCTCTCTCTGCTGTCTCAGCCCATGGCCCAAAGGCTGGGCCGGC
>NW_022900949.1:32565281-32573048 GCF_012274545.1 Fukomys damarensis
CCCCGCCTCTCTCTGCTGTCTCAGCCCATGGCCCAAAGGCTGGCCTGGCCCAGCAGGTGCCCACAGCACTGGCTGTGCCAGGTATGGATGAGGAGTCAGTGCTACGGGCGGGCAGCTTCCCATAAGAAGGAGCACTGCTCCAGGCAGCCGAGGTCAGCAGGAGGACCTCAGGAAGGAAGCGGGTCCAAGGCAGAGGTCAAACACCCTGCACACTCATAGTGGATTAGGGAACTCTCAGAAGCATGCCTGATGCCACACTGTGGGACAGGAAGTGGGGCTGGGACAGGGAGGAGGCCTTCTGTGCCCCTTGCTGTGTCACAGCACATCTCCTGGGGCGTGGGACGTCTTTATGCCTCCGTTTCCACATCTGGGAAGTGGACCGTCAGAGCTACTCCCCTACCGCTGGTGGTTGTACCTCAGAGAGCGTAGCACAGGCTGGCACTCCACAGGTCCTCTCTGGTTCTGAGCACTCCTAGAGCCTGCATGATTTGCCTTGTGAGCCCCCCAGAGGATGGAGTAGTCACATCAGAAGGGAACCCAGAGGGACTTCGGATGAGACTAGCCATTCCTTCAGTGGAGGCCTCCCTGGAGGGGGATAGGGAGCAGGAAATGCCCTCTGGAAACCCTGATTTTCCGTCTCTCCCTCTCTACATTACGTCGCAGGTAAGATGGGCAAGCAGGGTTTGGCCCTGCCCCCCGGACCTTCCACCTGACTCCCTCCCTCCCCTCTGTCCTCCTCTAAGCCCTGAACTCCTGTCCCAAGTCATGCTGTCTGAAGCCACTGGGCTGGGGAAGTAGTGTAGAAAGGCCACACACACACATGGGGGCCTGAGCAGACCCAGCCCCAGGGAGTCTTCCCAGCTGCACCAGGAGCCATGCCAGGTGATGCCCAGCTATTTGTCCACCAAGGTGAACCCATAGGCAGCCACAGATGTCGGAAAACACTGCACAGACCCTTTCAGATGCCCAGGCTGTTCACATGCTGTGCTCCCCATAAGAAGGATGGGGTCCCCGTCTCATGAGGTTACCATTTTGGGGTGATGGGTGGAGAAAATATGAGGAGACTGCCATAGTGAGCCTCAGCAGGGAAACAAGTGGGGTAGTTTTACCCTGCAATGAGGGCTGAGTTCCCGGGGAAGAAGGGCATGAGCCGAGGAAGCCAGAAAGGGAATGTGCTGGGCTCCCATGGCAGTTTCTGCTGAGGGGCACCCCAGCAGCCCTGGTGGCCTAGGAGCTCTGGCAACACACAGGGGCAAGCTCTGCCCAAGAGGCTGTGCCAGCAGAGAGCCGGGCCTAGTGTCAAAGCAACAGCTGAGGTGTTTTTTTATGATTTTCTATTTTGAAATAATTGTTGTAATTGTAGAGTCCCAGAAAGATAGGTTTCCCCAGGTCATATCTTATATTGCATCAAAGCCAGGACATTGACACTGGTATACTGAGAGCTTCTGGTTCTGTGTTATTTTACCAGGTGTGTGGGTTTGTGCAGCTGTCGTCAAGATCAAGGTACAAGTTACAGCACTCTTCACCAGAGACCCCGTTATTACCACAACCAGTCCTGGCCTAATGACCAGTCTGATTCCTGTTCCAGTAATAAATGACTGCAGACTGGTTGAGTTATAGAGCGAAGAGACCTATGTTGGCTCATGGCTCTGAAGGTCCCAGGTCAAGGGCATTATGTGGCAAAAAGCAGGGTGTGTGCGCGCGCGCATGTGTGTGTGTGTGTGTGTGTGTGTGTGTGCATGTGCTCGTGCATGCATGCCAGTCTCTTCCTCTCCTTGTGCAGCCACAGGATTCAGTCCTGGGGGCTTCTCCTTGATGCCCTATCCAATCCCGGTCACCTCCCAGAGTCTCCACCTCTAAACACCATAGTTGGATTAAGTTCCCACCTTCTCACCGCCTTACAGTGAAATTTAAATTTCAACACACAGACTTTGGGGGGTGCACCAAAAACATATCCAAACTAGAGCACCTTGGTAACCACCAATCTGTTCTCCATCTCTATAATTTGTCATTTTCAATATGTTACATAAATGAAACCATACAGTGTATATTTTCTGTAATTATTGACATGGATGTGCCTTGCCTACCATTTTAGTTTTTGCTTTGTTTCTGGTTTGTTGTTTCTCTTTTTCCTTTTTCTGCCATCCCGTGTGTTACACATATATTGAACATTTCATTTTGGTTTATTAGCAGTGTTTTTTAGTGTATCCCTTAGTATATATTTCTAGTGGTTATTCTAAGTACTAGATTATAAATTTGTAGAAATCTAGCCTCTATGCCCCTTCCCCTCTCCCATTTATAGTATAATTATCTTAAATATTTTCTCATTCATTGAAACAGCAGACAGTGTTATAAATTTTACTTCAACCATCAAATGTTGTTTACAAAATCCAAGGGAAGAGGTGTATTGTATTTATTCAGTCCTACTCTTGATCTTGTCCTTTCTCCCAGATATCCTGAGATCCTTTCATGATTTGCTTTCTGAATAGAGAACTTCCCTTAGCCAGAGGGGGTGGGGCAGGGAGTGAGGGAGGGAAGGAGGAAAGGAGAGGGAGAGAGGTCTTGCAGGTGGCAGACTCTCACTTTACCTTTTCTTGGGAATGTTTAGGTCTCCTCCCATTCCTGGCAGATAGTTTCACTGGGTATAAAACATGGTTGCCAGGCATTTTCCTTCAGCACTTTAAAATATTTTCTGCTTCTTTCTGGCTTCCACGATTTCTGATGGTAAATCCATACCTATGTGAGTTGTTTTCTTCTGTAGGAAAGGAAAGTGATAATTCTCTGTGGCTGTTTTCAAGATTGTTGTTTTTCAGTTTTTAGACTATGATGTTTTGATGTAGATTTCTTTCTGCTTATATTGTTTGGGGTTCATTAAGCTTCTTGAATCTGTAGGATTGTCTTTTGCCAAGTTTTGGGGATTCTTAGTCATTATTTTGTTATATTCCAGAGGTCTTTGAGGTACTGTTTGTTTCCCCTCAGTCCATTTTTTCAGACTGTGTAATTTTTATCTTCAGACTCATTGGATTTTTCCTCTGTCCCCTCTCTTCTTCTTTGGAGCCATCCACTGAGTTTCTTATTCCTGTTATTATATTTAAAATTTAAGATGTTATTTTGGTTATTCTTTATTTCCTGGCTAAGACTTTCCATATTTTCATGTGTTTGAATCATATTAATCAGTATAAGGATTTATTTTATTTTATTTATATTGGTGACTAAACCCAGGGCTGTCATACATCCCCACTCCTTTTAATTTTTTTTTCTTTAAGATAGACTCTTGCTAAGTTGCTAAGTTGCCCAGTCTGGGCTCGAACTTGGGGCCCTCCTGCCTCAGCCTCCCAGAGTGCTAGGATTACAGGCATGTGTCCTTAACACCCAGCTTCAAAGCATCTTTTGTGATGACTATTTTTAAATCAGATCACACCAATATTGATGTATCAGCATTGGCTTCTGTTAATATTTTCTCATACTAGTTGAGATTTTTTTGCTTCTTGCTGTGACAGGTGATTTTTTTTTATTGGCTCTTAAACATTTAAGTTCTTATGTGTTGAGACCCTAGATCACATTCTAGTCTTATATAAGTTTCACAGCTGTCTTTCCCTGACCCTAGCCCAGTGGGCAGATTGGGCCTCTGCTCTATCCCTGTCAGGAGTTGGGGGGAAGTCTGGCTTTCCCAATCCAGCCTGGTGTTCTCAGCACAATGGGAAAACCCAGTCTCTGGGGGGAGTCAGGAGACTGATCGCTTGCTCTCCTTGTTTTGGTGCTGTAAAGATGTGTACTTCTAGGTGATATGGAGAGGGTATCAGGGACAGCTTTTCTGGAGGCCACAGCCACGGAAGGGGCTCCCACCCTTGGGACACCATTGGTAACCTAGCTGTAAGGCCCAGGGTAATATGGGCACCACTCTGGACATGGGGCATACTGTGTGGAAGGTGAACAGGGAAGCCAGGGGTTTCACACTAGAGGCCTGTTGGCCAAACCCTTCTTGTCACTGTGCCTTGTTCACTAATATTCTCCCAGGGATCTGTGCTTCCCATAAAGCAGTACCTGCCAGCTCCTGCATTCAACCTGTCTCACAATTCCCACCCTTCACAGACTTGGCCTCTGAATTACAGCCCTAGCATGAGGCGATGCCAGGTCCTTCCAGTGCTCTTAGGGAGTGTTTGTGGGGGTGGACAATGGGGTTGGGGCAGGGACTGTGCTACTGTGTCTTTTGTGTAGCATTGACAGTAACCTGATTGTGAATCCAATGCTGGAGGTAGGGTGGTAACAGATCTAAGCCCTGACTGGTGAAAGCTGGCACAAAAGGGGGTCCTAGCATTTGGGAGGCTGAGGCAGAAGGATCATGGGTTGAAGTATGGGCTTCATAGTGTATTCAAGGCCAGCCTGCATTAGATAGTGAGACCCTGTCTCAAAAAAAAAAAAAAAAAAAAAAAAAAGGAGCGGGGAGGGCAGGGAGCTGAGGCAGGCAGTGACATTAGGCTGGGGGTTGGAGGCAGTAGACTGGGAGGCTTCCAGAAGGAGGGAAGTAGGAGCTCAGGGCCACCTCTGGCCAGGGGACAGGATGGGGAAAGGCCTATGATGTACATCTTTGGAATAAGAGATTCCATGTAGCAAAAGCACTGGGTGTTGTAGGAGAGAGGAAGTTAGGGGGTGGTGGATCACACCATAGTGTCAGAGCTGAAGTGCCCCTGGGAAGCCACTGCCTGCTTTGGATTTTGCTACTGCCTGGTGTGGGGGTGCCTGGCCATCTCTGGATCCCCTCCCAACCCCCAGTGGTGGGGCTGCTGGAGGAGGGAAAGAGATTCCTGACCACACTTTTCCAGGAAGCTCCACGTAGGGAGGCCGATGCACATGCACCCCCAAAATTGCTCTGGTGGCTGGAGAATGGAGAAGGAACCAAAGAACCTTGTCCCTAGCTGTCCCAAACAGAACTAGTTCCTAGGAATGGCTGCTCACTCCCAACCAGCTCCTCTGCCCTCTGAAGGCCTCAGGCAGGCAGAACTGAAACCTGAAGGGGAACCCCAGAGGGAAGAGCCCAGCAGATAAGCTGACTCATTTCCCTATGTGTGATGTGGGATCTGTAACCCCAGAGCCACAGACCAGGGTTCTGATCCCAGTGTTGCTGTGGTCTCTAGCTGACCACTTCTCCTTCTGCACTTGGTGTGGACAGTACAGGGTCAGGACCCCGTGAGGTCACGCAAGGAAGAGCAGGGAACTGAGCCAGGCTGGGGGGAAGGGTGCTGCCGCTGCTGCTGCTGCTGCAGCCAGAAACCACCGCATGGGGACAGTCACTTGCATCCTCCATCTGGCAAATGGCCTGCTGAGGTCTTCTCTCCTTCTTCCTGTTGGCTGGTAGCCTTCTTCTTGTTGATTCTTGGGCGTTTCTTTATATATTCCAGATACACATCCCTTGTCAATTCTGTGTATGATAAGAGATCTCTGAGATCCCAGCCTGGCTCCTTATTTCCTCTTCTGGAACCTTTAGTGAGCAAAAATAACTAATATTAATGGAGTCAAATTGATTCATAGTTTATTTTTAGCATCTTGTTTAAGAGATCCTTCCCTAGCTCAATATCATACAGATAATCTGTTCAGTCCAACCCTTCGTACTACTGAAACAAACAAGAAAAAAACACTGCTCTCAACCCAACCTTCTCAAGGTAATGGTCCACCAGAAATCGAAGGATTATATGGTGTGAGGTAGGGATGGGGGTGCGTCTTGACACCTCCTGCTGCTGTCTCGTGGACAGAAAGGTCTGACCATGTAGGAGCCGGGTGAGGGACAGGAGCTAATGCTTCCTGAGGAGCAGAGAACTGTGGAATAAGTTTTCCAGTAGAGTTCACAGGGGTGAGGATGCAAGAGGTCAGGGTAGGGAGTGGCTGGCATAGGAGAGAGGTTCTTGGCGAGTCAACTTCAGAGCTGGAGACAGGAAAGAATGGGAGGGGCACCAGATTAACCACCGCTTGGCTCTGGCCCTGAGCTTTCCTAGGACACAGCTGGAGCTAAGGGCTGGGCTGTCTGGAAGATTGCTGGGCAGAACAAGAAGAGCTTTGAGTACCTACCTGTCTCCAAGCGGGGAGGCAGGCAAAGGAGAGTGGGCCGGAGTGGACAAAGAACAAGGGCAGCCAGTGAAGAACTGGGTGGGGTATGGCATTTGCATTCATGTCTCACCCTAATCCTAGCCCTAATGTCCCTCTCACCGATGAGAGGAGTGAGGCTCAGGAATGGACTGGATGTGTCCCATGCTGGCCACCAATGCCAGATTCCTACCCAGGTGTGTGGGACTCAGCTGTCCATATGGAACAAAGGACTTCTAGGCCAGGGAAGGAAGAGAGACAGCACAGCAGAGAGACTGCACCAGGCCCACAGGTCAGCCTCCAGCTCTGCCACCACCTGCCCAGCATGGGGACTGGGCAGGTCATTTCACCTCTCCAGCCTCAGTTTACTCATCTGTAAAATGTAGCAGAGCCCTGTGCAATCAGCACACTACCAAATGCCTTGTAAATAGTAAACAGCCTTTGGAAAAGGGGCTCATCCCCATTTGGGGTTGTGAAGCGATAAAACCACTGTGAAAAAGCAGTTCACACCCCTAGACTGACCTAAATGAAGGCAGCAGAGACCCCTCCACACAGCTGCTGGGGTGTCACTGGGGAAAATGGTTTTGCAGTAATGGTGAAGCTGATCACACAGCTACTGGTGACTGAGGCACTTACTTGGTCTTGAGGTACCTAGAGACACCTGCACTGGGCGTCAGACATGGCTTTTCTGCCGTGCTCAGAGTCAGGTTGTGCGAGTCAGCAGAAGGGATAATTTGCAGCAGAGTGCGTGCCACACTGCAGAAGTCAGAGTGGGCGCTGACACACTCACACCCAGGACAGAGAGAAGCGCACTGGCAGGACCCCACTTCTATAAAGCCCCCAAACAAGCCACACAAAAAAGATGCCATTCTGGGAGACAAACACAAATGTTCACACCCAGAGAAAAGCCAGGCAAGGACTGAATCAGAAAAGAGGTGGTGGCTGCCCCAGGGAGGCACACCTTGTCAACTCTATGGTTCCTTCTTGGTGCTGACAATGCATGTGGCACACAGGGCCACCCCTCCTGCCACTGCGGGTGGGGCCCTCACCCCACCACCACAGGGCTCCTGGTCCCCTCTGTGCTGTCAGTGCACCTGCTCCCCTGCAGGGAAAGCCTCTGAGCCCCACCCCAGGCGATCTCAGCACACACAGGTCCCCCATGTTCAGACACGGGGTGCACGTGTCTGCCTCAACCCAGCCTCACACCGTGCACCCCGGCTCCAGCACCCCAGCTTCAGCTGATCCGGCTCGGTCCTCCACACCGCAGGGATTCAGGATAGATTTCCTGCCAAGCCCCTGCTACGGACCCTGAGGGGCAATTACCCCACTCGGGGCTGCCCTATACATGAGTGCACCAGCTGCCTTGGGCCAGCAAGGGGTCTCGTGGCTCTGCCCCGCACTAGCTCATCTAACAGACGCCTCCCCTGTGCCCTGAAGGCTGGGGCCAGCGATGTCCCCCTTCGGCCTCGGTTTACCCTTCAAGGTATGAAGACTGTATTCAAAGTCTGGACGCCCAGAGGCCGAACCGTATTTCCGGGGATGTGGGTTCAGGTCAGCTCTGGCACTTAGGATCCCGGAACGCCCGACAGAGGGTCCTGCGTCCAGATCTTTAAGGCGGGTTGCGGCATCGCCCTTTGAAGGCACGCGGTGGGGCCCGGCGGGCGCGCGGCACGGGGCAGAGCGCGCTCT
>NW_022900949.1:32574547-32590364 GCF_012274545.1 Fukomys damarensis
GTGCTGTGCGGGCGGCGCTGGCGGCGCGGGCCAAGTGGGGACTGCTCCGGGAACGGGAGCGCGAACCCGGGAGAGGCCCCTCTACCGCCTCCGGAGCTCCCAGGTGGAGCTTTAGAAAGGGGGTGCGCAGGACCGGGGGTGGGGGTTATCTGTGGGGTTTGGGGGCCACGCCCCTTGAAAGAAAGTAGTGGGGACACAGCCAAGCCTGTGCCTTCTCAAACCAGTTCCTGGCTGGCCAGGGTGTCCCTGCTGTCCCACCTCCTCATCCTGACTCTGGGATTCTCTCTGTGTTCCATGGGCACAGACTGCTTCACTGGCCCTTGGGGAGCACTCCCCAGGTCCCCTCCTGTCCTCGGGTTTGGGGTGTGCTGGGAGGAGGGTGCCACGCTAGCTCTGCCCAGCCTTGCAGGAACACCCAGCCAGTGCCCTAGGCAGAGGTGTGAGCCAGGCAGCTGGGAGGGGCCCAGGAGCTTCGAGTCAGGCTGCTGGGACAGCCTGGGTGGAGGCCTGGCTCTGGACTGGGCTGGCCAGTCCTTGTGGCTTCAGGGTGCATTCTGGGGAGAGAGAGAAGGTGCCCACGGACAAAGCACACAGCCCTTTGCTGGATTGCTGGGGCCCCCAGGTGGCTGCTTGTGCGTGTGGACCCCCAGAAAAGTCCTGGGGCTTTGAGCAGCTGCTCTGAGCAGGCACCCCAGGGAAGGCTGAAGCAGGACTGCAGAGCCCCCAGGTCCTGGTCCTGAAGGGCTGGTGGAGAGCAGGGCCACTTGGGACCACCTCCTATGACCTCCAACAGATAAGGGACAGTGACAAGGGCAGCCTCTCCCCTGGGTTCTGATAGCCACTGCAAGGAATGCCAGTGTCTTCCCCATCCCCTAAGCCCAACCTGGCTGAGCCCCAGGAGGACCCAGAGTGGGAGGCCATGACCAGCCAGCTCTCCTCTGCCGAGGACTCGGCCTTTGTTTCTCAGGATGAGGAGTCATGGTGTGGTCCAGGGCCAGGAGAGGGACGGGGTGACTGTTGTGAACATTCCTCCAGCTAGAAATTCTGTCCTGTGACGGGTGGACTGCCTATCCCCTGGGCCTAGCCCTTACCCGCTGAAAGCTCTGTCTCCCCACACCAGGCTGCCCTGTGGGACACCCCCACACCAACTTTGCCCTCTGGTCTGGCTGTGATTCTGAGCCCACTGCCCATGTGGGAAGCTGTGGCTCCATGCATTGCCCCCTGTGTATGCCAGGCCGCAGACCCCTACTCCCACCAACACCCGGTATGCCTAGTCCTTCCAGAACAGGTGGAAGGGCCTCCTGGGGGCCAGTTTGGTTCAGTCTCCCTAGAGCCTGGGGTCTATCTGTGCTTCCCTCCCCCGCCCAGCAGGCCCAGCACCCAGCCGGGCCTTGGAAGAGTGAGTTTTTCCTGGACAGACCCCAGGCCTGGTGGGGGTGAGCCCAGCAGGGTGCCTCCCTGTCTGGTGTCCCTGCCTTGCTGGGACTGGCCAGGTGACCGTGGCTGTGTCTGAACTCTCTGTCCTGTACTCTGGGGCAGAGGAAGTGGCCTGGGTATCCTTTCTGGTCTTTGTTCCATAGTGGGCCCAGGGGACCTAGCCATGGCTTGGGATCCCCCTCTCTAGGCCAGCAGCCCTGTGCCCCAGGCCACTCTTCCTGGCAGCCACTGCTGGGTGGTAGGCGAGAGAGTGGGCCCAGGGCTGGGCTGGAGTTTGGATGGTGGCTTCTTCAGCAGGGTCCCTCCCGTTTAATATGAAAAGTAGGGCCCGTAATTGTATTAAGACGTGTGTAATTATCCCGGAGGAGGGGAGAGCCCAGCCCCTGGTAATTGCAGGCCTGCTTTGAACTGATAAACGCTGAGTGATTCATGTTTTCTTTGGAGTTCACATGTACTCCGCTCAAAGCTGGGCCCGCTGCCTCTGCACTGAACCTGTTCTCTGGCTCCCTGATCTGTTGTGGGCTGCCCCGGGGCAGGTGGTGGAGGGTGGGGACTCTGGTCCTGGCGCCCTGTGGGGGCCCCTACTGGCCACTGTTCTTGAGGCAGTGTCTGCCCAGGAAAGACAGCTGACAGCTTGTTGGGAGGGGCCCTGCCGGGTGGCACAGTCTTGCTTCTCCTGCTCTGGGGCCCTGCTTCAGTTTACCGCATTTCACAGTGGATGCTCCCAAGGCACACCCTGGACAGGGTGTGTGGAGAAGGGTATAGCTGGGCCGCTGCTGCCCTGTCCAGGCCTGGCTGTCCTTCCACTTGTCTCTTCATCTCATTCATTCACACGTCTATTCACTCATTTAGTAACCAAGGCCTCCTGGGTCCTGGGCTGGGCTCTGGGGCACTGAGGCAAACCATACAGAGCTGCAGTTTTACTGGGGAGAGGGGACAATAAATGACAGCATCCACTTGGGAGCCCTGTACTGCAAGTGGAGATGGGTGGCAAGGAGTGGGTCTGGGACATGTCGTCTCTGCTGAGAGACACTTGAGTTGGCGTGGGTGGTGGCTTTACATCAGGGAGGACAGGAGGCATGGGGCAGACCCACTGTGGCCAGCTCTCTGTCAGACTTGGTGGAAGCCTCTGTCTTCTGCTTTAGCTTCCCTGCCTGTGAGATGGGCTGCCAGGCCCTCAGAGGGCACTGTCTGGCAGCCCTTAGGGAGGTACCTGCCCATACTCATGGCACCTGGGGCAAGTCTGGGGGGCACTGCTGGCACTGAGAGGGTAGCACTTTTGGGGCAGGCTGTGACCATCCCTCTTTTCCTGCCCGACTGCCTCCTGCTCTGCTGGGGAGAGGCGAGCTTTTCCAGAGGTGGGGGTGGGGTGGGGCAGCACAGCTCAGGCACCGTGGCCTCCTGCACAGGTCAGAGGAGTGGCCTGAGCAGCTACATCCTTAAGCCCTGGCTCAGGTGGGTATAAGGTGCCCAGTGCAATGCTGTTCAGGTGGGCAGGCAGTTTGGGGGGTATTATGGGTGACCTGTGGTGAGGGCACTGTCATGGAGATGTCCAGGCTGGTGTGACACGGGCAGTGCTGGGGCAGATGGGCGGTAAGGTCCTGGGTAAGGGTTGCAGGTTTGGCTGCACACAGACACTTGGGGAGGTGCTGAGAGACAAGAGGGACCCAGGGACCCCACTGCCACCCTCCCCTTTGGAGCCATTCCTCTTGACTCGGCATTGGTGTGAGGCTGAGGGCCTAAGCCCAAATCTACCCACAGCCAGGAGGGCCAGTGGGGTGCAGTGGTGGGAGGTGCACGTGGCCTGGCTCCTCCCTGCTCATGGGAATCTTGTCTTGGAGTGCAGTGAGTGGGCCCAGGGTGGGACCCACAGAGGGCGGCCTATGCTGCTTCTGACCATTCTGACAAGCACTGTCTATGTGGCCACAGAACCAGGGTGTCCTCATGGGGCCTTTGCAAGCGTGCAGGGGAGCACTCAGCATGTTGGAAAGTGCTCAGTGGGGATCAAACTCTGACGGGCACCCAGCAGGGACCTGGGGTGCAATTGGAAGAAGGATTACCAGGACCCAGACCATCTTCAGCCCCGTGTGTCCCTGTGCACACAGGCCTGGGCCACTCCTCCCCTTTGCCCAGGACAGCCCCAGGTGGACACAGCCCCAAGAGCCAGAATGAGGTCACCAGGGCTCAGGCCTACTGTTTGTGTGGGGACATGTAGAGGTGGCACTGAGTAGCAAAACCCATCTGTGTGTCCTCTAGGGTGACGGTAGTCTTGTGCTCCTTAACAGCTTCTGCTGGGGAGGGGGAGTCTCCCACCCTCTGGGGGCAGGGCCTTGTGGATCTTGCTTCCTAGGGCACAGGTAGGCTCCCCGTCATAGGATGCTGCTCCCCAAGTTAGAGTGCCAACTGGGTCCCCATCTAGACCCAGGCCCTCATGGAGGATGTCAGGGCCTCCTCTCAGGCAGAGCCAGGAGCCATGTGGGATGGGCACTTGCGGGAGATGAGGTGTGCGTCTGGATGCACGGGTTATGCTCACACTCATTCATATACTCTTGCCTGTTCTCTGCAGGGCTGAGGTTCCTGGCCCCATGATGCCCAGCCCTGCAGGACCCGAGCTCCGAGTCACCAGGCACCGGCCCGCCATGCCACTGCCACCTCTGAGCCCATATGTGTTCCCCATGCTGCTGCTCCTGCTCCTAGGCAGCATGTATGCTGCCGTGGGTTCACCCAGGGCTGGCGGGGGTCTCCAGCCCGCCTTCCGCACCTTTGTGGCTAACGACTGGGGCCTCACCCACCTGGTGGTCCATGAGCAGACAGGCGAGGTGTATGTGGGGGCCGTGAACCGCATCTACAAGCTATCTGGGAATCTGACGCTGTTGCGGGCCCACGTGACGGGCCCCGTGGAGGACAACGAGAAGTGCTACCCACCCCCCAGCGTGCAGTCATGCCCACATGGCCTGGGCAGCACCGACAACGTCAACAAGCTGCTGCTGCTGGACTACGCCGCCAACCGCCTGCTGGCCTGTGGCAGCGCCTCCCAGGGCATCTGCCAGTTCCTGCGGCTCGATGACCTCTTCAAGCTAGGTGAGCCGCACCACCGCAAGGAGCACTACCTGTCGAGCGTGCGCGAGGCCGGTAGCATGGCAGGTGTGCTTATCGCCGGGCCGCCGGGCCAGGGCCAGGCCAAGCTCTTTGTAGGCACGCCCATCGATGGCAAGTCCGAGTACTTCCCCACGCTATCCAGCCGCCGGCTCATGGCCAACGAGGAGGACGCTGACATGTTCGGCTTCGTGTACCAGGATGCGTTCGTGTCCTCGCAGCTGAAGATCCCGTCGGACACACTGTCCAGGTTCCCAGCCTTTGACATCTACTATGTGTACAGCTTCCGCAGCGAGCAGTTTGTCTACTACCTCACCCTGCAGCTGGACATGCAGCTGACCTCGTCCGATGCCGTGGGCGAGCACTTCTTTACCTCTAAGATCGTGCGGCTGTGCGTGGACGACCCCAAGTTCTACTCGTATGTGGAGTTCCCCATTGGCTGCGAGCAGGCCGGTGTGGAGTACCGCCTGGTGCAGGACGCCTACCTGAGCCGGCCCGGCCAAACCCTGGCCCGCCAGCTGGGCCTGGCCGAGGATGAAGATGTGCTGTTCACCGTGTTCGCCCAGGGCCAGAAGAACCGTGTGAAGCCACCCAAGGAGTCAGCACTGTGCCTGTTCACGCTCAGGGCCATCAAGGAGAAGATCAAGGAGCGCATCCAGTCTTGCTACCGTGGCGAGGGCAAGCTCTCGCTGCCCTGGCTGCTCAACAAGGAGCTGGGCTGTATCAACTCGGTGAGCAGTGTAGGCAGGGCAGGTGCCCACCGCCTGGTAGGGCATGTCCCTACCGGGCCTTCCGTGCACTGGGTCTTGCTGTGTGCTGGGACTGCTCTTGCTGCCACCTTGGCCCTGTGAGGTCAGAGGTGGGTCTGCATCCAGAGCACTGGCCCCAAAGCCTGTTTCTGGACATGACACTATTCTGAGTTCACAAGCCCTTGGGCATGTTGGATGGAGCTCTGACCACGTGCCTAGCACTGTGCTGGGTGGTGGCCCTGCTCCGTCCTTGTCTCTGTTTTGCAGATGAGGGCTCAGAGAGGTGGGTTGACTTTCCTGGGGTCACACAGCCAACAAGAGGCAGAGCTGGGCAGGAAGTGTGTGTCTCTCTTCCCGACTGCCCATGATTCTGCCTCCCTTGCACCCACCTCGCCCCTCAGAGGAATCTGAGGCTGCCCCCAGCTGGGTGCTCTGCAGGCCCAGTCTCTGACTGCAGCTTTCCCAAGAGTGTTGATTGGCCAGGGCTGAGGCAGGCTCAGAAAATCTCCAGGACTTGTTCTGGTGAGGAGGTTAGAAACTTGGTGGGCTTCACCCAAATCTCCCCTGCCTTCGGGCCCTCTGCTCCTGGGACCCACCCACCCAGCCTTGGCCCACGGAAAGCGGCCCCGCCTTGGCTGCAGTTTTCCATCTCTTAACCAGGCCAGGCTGGGGCAGACCAGAGTGTCCCTCCCACTCTTCTCCCGGGTCCCCGGCTAGGCACAGCCCGCAGCTCCCGGACTCCTCAGGGAAGCTGTCTTCTCACCTGTGTGCACGTGGAAAAGCTGAGGCTTGGAAGATGGGCAGCGCTTCACTGAGGCCCTACTGTGCGCTGCACTCCTGGGACCTGCCTTTTTCTCCCATCCTGCCCAGCCTCCTCTCCCTGGTATACCTCAGGCCCCCAGAGGGGACTGGCACCTCTTCTACCCTGCCCTTTCCTCTCAGCCTCACAGTTGGAGAGCCCCCCATAGCTCTGGGACCTCATTGTTGGTTGCTGCCTGCAGCCCGGCAGGCCCTTTGTGTCTTACATAGCCCCTTTGGCCACCTGTGTACAGCAAAGTACTATGCCCTCCAGCGCCCCTGCTCTGACTGTCCATCATAGTAACCCTTGTGGTTTCAGGTGTGGTGGTGCCACCCCATGATGGGTCACCCCTGGGGAAGTGAGGGCACTGACTATTTTCCCCAGGGTGGGGTGCCAGGCCAGGCAGGTGGGATACAGAAGGTGTGGGCTGGTGCATCCCTGCTGAGTGTGTTTCTCTGGGAGCTGGGATCATGGGGGCTGCATGTGTGGCTGGGTGCTGGCCTTCCAAGGAGGCTCTGTGAGCCCTCTGCTTCCACCCCACCCCGTTGGAGAGAAGACATTCGCACCCACCTCTCACCCTGCCCCTACCTATAGCCCCTGCAGATCGATGATGACTTCTGTGGACAGGACTTCAATCAGCCTCTGGGGGGCACAGTCACCATCGAGGGCACACCCCTGTTCGTGGACAAGGACGATGGCCTGACCGCTGTAGCCGCCTACGACTACCAGGGCCGCACAGTGGTATTTGCTGGCACGCGGAGTGGCCGCATCCGCAAGGTCAGGCCCTGCTGGGGAGAGGGCAGGGGTGGATAAGAGTGCCACCTGAGGTGGAGGACGGCTCTGACTGGGACAGAGGGACAGCAGGCTGGCTGTGTCGGTGGGGGTGGGGTGGGCTCTGCGGCCCCCTCCCTGCCGCCCTGCTCCTGCCCTAGGAGATCTGGTGTCTGCTGAGACAGCGCTCTGCCTGCTCCCACCACCCTGCCCTGCACCAGGAAACAAGGGCAGGGGAAGGGCACCCCCCCCAGCCTGCCAGAGCAGGTGTGAAGAGCAGGGAGGCTGGAGGGACTGTGGGCCCCTGGGGTAAGAGTGGCACATACAGTAGCTCCTCTGATTTCTGGGTCTTTTCCCCCCAGGAATGCCAGGCAGGATGGAGCTGGGTGCCGAGTGGGCAGGGGAGTGTCCTGTAGGCTGTATGGTGAAGGGCACTGCCCACGGGTTTGTGGTCAGCAGCAAAGGGGGCACAGGAGGCTGGAAGAAGAAACCTGAGGCAGGTGGGGTTGCCTGGGGGTCACCAGGGCTGGTGAGCAGGGGCCTCAGAGATAAAGTAATAGCCCCAGGCTCTGTACTGACACAGGTACCTGCCTGCCCACCTGTCCTGCACCTGTGGGTAGAGCTGGGCTGTGGCCAGGGAGGGCCTGGTCTCCACCCCTGTGCTCCTGGCTCTGATGGGGAAGCACCAGTCTCAGCATCCTCTCTGCAAAGTGAACTTGAAGGCCACTGGCCTTGGGGCCAGTGGGGGCTGGGCTGCTGACTGAGGGCCCCCAGGGTGGATGTCCTGTGCTCTGCTTATGGCACTGGTGGAAGGGGCAGGTTCAGGCCAGCCCAGCCTGGGTGCTCTCCATTTAGTACTGCCCTCTGTCCTAGACCCACTGTGATGAGGGGAGGTAGGTAGCTCCTGATGCTTGTGGGCCTGGTATTACTTGTATGTACAGGCGACCCTGTCAGACCCCAGTGGCCTCAGCAGTGCAGGACCTCATCCTGGGCACCCAGTCTTCCTGCCCCAGGAAAACCAGACTGGATGTGGGGGTTGATAGAGTGGTCTGGTGATATCAGAGCCCTCAGGTTGAGGAACTGTCTCCCCATCCTGTTAGTGGTTCTGCAGGGTTCCCTTGAAGACACAGATGTGAGAGGTCTTGCAAACAGTCCATACACGTCCCAGTGATGGTCTTTCCTGCCCCAGGGTATGTACATGGCTGAGTTGTGTGACCTCCAGCTCTGCCCAGCCTGTCAGCCTTTCTGAGCTTGGCTTTCCAGTTCTGCCCAGAAAGACACACCCCTCTCGGGGGCCTCACAGCAGCCCTTTCACTGGTTTGACAGGTCAGGAAACTGAGGCACAGAGCAGTCACAGCATGCTCCCAGGGTTGCTTCTGTCCCTTTCTGTCGATCCTTAGAGGAAGAAAGTTAGGTCTGCCCCTGGCCCCACCTGCTCCTGCCCTGGGGGACTGGCCTCAGGATCCTCCCACAGCCCAGGACTCGATAGTGCCCTACCCCTCTGTGCCCTTGGACTGGCCCAGGCCCTGGCTGCTGTGGTGGATTTGAGGATGGGGCAGCTCTACACCCTAGTTCCTGGGTTGCTCTGAGGCATGCTCAGTGTGGGTTGGGTATCCCTGTGCCCGCCTGGGTCCCAGCCCTGGGCCTCTGGCCTCCATGAAGGACACCTGACCTTGGTGGCACAGGCTCTTTTGGGCCTGGCCTTGGGGCGGCAGTACTCACGTCTTTCTCTTGCCTTTGGGGGCGGGATGGCTGTGAGGAGGGCAGGCCAGGTCTCACTGGCTGCCCTGCCGGGCCTTGGGGAGGGCTGGCCCTTGACCCCACAGATGTCTGAGCACCATGGGTGCTGCCTCCCTGCCTGTCCTTTCTCTGGGCCGCAGGCTGGAGCTGGGCCCCGGAGACTCCCAGCCCACCACCTGACCCAGGGCAAGCCTGCGGTGGCGCTGGCCACTCCCTGTTTTCTGAGGCCTGTTCTCTCCCTGGCTCTAAAAGCGTCTGAGGAACTCTAGAGACTTGGCTGGCCATGGGCCAGCCCCTGCCAAACGTGTTGTGTAAAATTGTAGCTGATTAATGTAAGACCTGCCAACTTCAGCTGCTCGGGCGGCTGGGGATGCCCTGCCTCCCCTCCTCTAGAGCACTCCCCCTCGGGGCTGCCTCCCCTCTGCTTTCTGTATGCCCCTCCCAGCACTGAGGGGTGCAGCCCTGAACACAGACTCTAGTGGAGCCTCCAATCTGGGATTCTCTGGGGTCAACCTGGTCCCCTGCTAGGGGCAGAAGGAAAGGCAGGGAAAGTACTGCCTAAGGACAGGGAGCGGGACCACCTTAGTGCCCGCATAGTCTGTCCTACCTAGGCCATTCTGCAGAGCCAAGGGTCTGGGCCCTACATGAGGCCCAGTCTGGCCTTCTGGTGGCCACACTGGGCAAGTGTTGACCCATCTGCCTGGTCATCTGGTTTTTCAGGGGACTCTGGATACTGTGTTTTGTGTGAGATCTCTGATTATTCAGCACTGGCATTGAATCTGTGCTGTGAGAACTTGATAGGGCTGGCTCTGGTATGCCTCCAGTCACCAGCTTGTGGCCAGGGACCTGTGCCACAGCACTGTGCAGCCCAGGAAAGTGGCATTGTAGGCCCCAGGGCAGGACCTGAAGGTAGCACCGACTTGCCATAGCCAGACCCCACCCACTCAGGCCTGTTTCCCGCCCTGGTCTGCCCAGGTTGCTCAGGAGCTGGGGGAGGCTCTGGTGCAGTTTCTCTAGTGTGCAAGACCTAACATGCCCTCTCTCTGCTGAGATCCCAGCACAAGGCGGTGGCCACAGAGCTCTGTTCTCAGTTGACCTGGCCAGGCTGCTGGCCGCCCTGTACACATAACCTTGGCCACAGCTGGCTCCACAGAGTCTGTTGCCGCACCTGGCCAAGCTGGGGTCTCATTAGCACCCCCAAGGCTCTGTGGAACAGCTGTGTCTCTGGAGAGCTCAGGAGCCCCATGGTGTTAGTCACTTTGTCCCCAGAGCTTTGGGGGTGACGGCCTGTGGGGCAGGCACAGCTGCCTCTGCCTGGCCTCTTCCTTTTGTGGCTCCCTCCTGAGTTCCTGCTGTGTGCCACTCTAGGCCTGGGCTGCTGTCACCAGCTGCCTCTCCTGCCGCCTGGAGGCCCAGAGCCTTGGTGGCTCTATGTACTGTCAGCCCTGCTGTGGTTTGCCTGTGACACTGAGGAGGGTGTCACTGGAACTCATGCCAGCATCAGTGAGGTCCCAGAGCCCCTCCCTGGCCCTGCCCATTCCCAAAGGCCTGCCCACCCCGCTGGCCTCTTCCTGGGCTGTGGTGCGGGCCTTGGAACCTCTGGGGCTGAGTCATGCGGTGTGTTTTCTTTGTCTTCCTTTGCTCAGCATTGTAGGAGGCTTCCCTTCCAGAGCTTGTCCCCACAGCACACCCGTCCATGTGTCCATCTGTGAGCAGCACAGCTCCATGCCCCCAGCATTTTGTGCGTGGGTTCTGGCCAGAGTGGCAATGAGCTCTGGCTGCTTTCTGCCCAGGAGTTCAATGGCCTAGACCTCTTTTCATCTGATCTCCAGTCAAGATTATATCTTGTTGTGTGGACTGGGTGAGGGACTTTACCCATTCATGTTCTGTCTTGCTGGTGGTTATCTCAGGGTTGGCTGCCCCTGTTTGCTGAGGACAGTGGTCCCAGCACCTTTGGGGGTATCTCTGGGAGTTTCTGGGGGGTGCATGGTGCCCACTCTGGTTCTCTTTGGTGAGGTCCACTATTGCGAGCTGAATCAAGACATGGGAGGGACTTCACATTCACCTGTGGGTGAAACTGGTGCTTTTGTGGCCACTCATTGCAGAGCCAGTGGACCGTGAATGTGTGTGGGCATTGCTGGCAAGGTCTCCACCAGGCTTGGGTGGAGGGCCCTGCAGCAGGCACTCAGCACCCTGGTGAGAAGGCACTTAGAGTGCCAGCCCACAGCGGCCTCCTGTATCCTGTCCCAACCATGCCCGGTGAGGGTGACCTCCTGGGCACCGCCCCCATGGACACACAAGGCCTATGTGGTGAAGGAAGGGCTGGGCGTCTGCTGGGAGGGTGTTCTGGGGACAGGGAACAGGAGGGTCAGAGCTGGTGTGGGTAGGGCCTCAACTGCAGAAGTTGCAGTCCTGGTTTCTACAGCAGCCCTGTGGTGTTCAGTGTGGTATGGCAGGAGGTGTGCGTGGGGTGTGGGTTAGCGAGGGCCCTGGGAAATGCTGGGGTCCTTAGGTCCTAGCCTGTATGCAGAGTGGACTGCAGAGAACACTTGTCAGAGTGGGCTGAGGCATGGAAGTTGCAGAAGGCAGGCAGGCAGGCAGACGAGTGAGAGGCCAGGGACAGTGGCTTGTGGGTCTGAAACTGAGACCCCAGGCCAGGCAGCCTCTGCCTCCCCTGTAGTGGGACCTGATATTGGGTCAGGCCCAGGCTACTGTGGGAACCCCAACTCAGCCCTAAATTGTATGGTCAGTGGTATGACTGAGGCCCTGCGGTGATTGGTGCTGTCCTGTGGTCTGACCTCCACCCACAGCAGGTTCTGGATTTGGGGACCATCTCCAGACAGGCTCTAGGTATCACCCTGCCCCCTTGGACCTGTGAGCTCCGTTCTCACACAGCCCCTTAAGGTGGATGTCAGCAGAGGAGGAGCCCAAGGGTCAGGATGGCCCTGCTTGCAGAGAGGTCACACAGCTAAGGCAGACTGGAGCTGGCTGGACACAGCCTTGCTGTCCTCCACCTGCTGAGGCTCTGACCCCTGGTCCCCACTGTCCCCCATGTGGTTGAGATTGGCAGTGGGAAGGATGAGATTCCTGGGACAACCCCCCATACCACCAGGTGTGTCTGATGTTTGGCCCAATTACAACCATCAGCCCCTCCGCAAATCATGTTTTAATTACCCAATTACTGCCAGGAGGAAATCACTAATTGCTTTTCCAGTATCAAATTCCTCCTGGCCTTTGAGAATGGAGGGACCAGGAAAGGGGACTGGAGCCTGTTTTCAGCCTGAGGTGGGTGAGTGGCCTGCAAAGGATCAGGAGCAGTCCTCCAGGGAGAGGGAAGGGTGGCTCTGCACCCCTGGGAGCTCCTGAGGAGCAAGAGTGGTGGGGACCCCACCCATCACACAGTCCCCTCCCAGGAGCAGTCCAGCTGGGACCAGGCTTGGTGGCTGCATCTGTAGAAGGATGTGACATCCTCACGGGCTGCTACCTGTCCCCATCCCATCTCGTCCTTCCCCAGCCCTGGGTACCAGGAAAGAGCTCAGTGGGTACCCTCTTCGCAGGCAGGGGGTTGGGGGTAGAGCTGCCATCACAGGGTGGGCAGAGCAGGGCAAGCCTTCCCTGGCCAGGTCAGGGCCAAGCAGGGCAGCCCCCTGCCTCCGGGCAGCTAGGGCGCGTGCCGGCCTTGGCATGCAGCCTGGATGGCTCAGACATCCTCCTCAGCCCCCGCCTGCCCTCAGCCTGGAGAATGGGCCCTTTGTTGCTTGGGGCTGGATGGACAGCTGACCTGGCCAGGCCATCAGCTGCCCGCCGCCTCGGTGTGATGGGTGCAGGCAGCTGGCTGGGCAGTGCAGGGCTCAGCCCCCACCGAGCTGCCTCTCAGGGCCCTGGTGGGGCCTCAATGACAGTGGCCAATGGGGGAAAGGATCAGGGACCTTGTATGGTGGGGAGGCCAGACCTCACCTCCCTGGTCTCCAGAGGCTGCTGGGGCCTGGCCTGTTCTCTTGTTAGGAGAGTCCAGGGGACAGAGGTCCCTGAGGCTGGGAATGCCCAAGCAGAGGCTAGTGGGGGTGATCTGTGTGCCCTGAGCTGGGGTCAGTGGGTGCTGGGGCCTGGCACAGCCTGGGGCTGCTGGAGGGGGTTCAGTGGCCCCTGAGCCCTGTGAGGAAAACGGAGAGGCATCACATCAGAGGGATGTGTCCCTGAGGAATGTGTGGACAGGCAGGCAGGGGGCTGTTGGGGTCTGTTGGGGGCCTGGTGGTCTTTGGGCAGAGGTTTACAGAGCAAGGAGACTACGGCAGGAGGTGTGGGCACCTGAGATGCCCTGGTCCAGCTGCCTCCTGGTGGGCTGCCTCTGGGTGGGTGGCCTGGGCAGACAGCTGTGGGCCGAGGCTGAGGGCATTGGCACATGGGCCCTGCTGTCATGCCAGCCACCCTGGCCCTGTGCTTGCCCCGCTTCCTGTGCCCCAACCCTCCGGGGTGCCCTCTTGGCCAGGTGATGGCTCCCTCCCATTCTGGTGCAGTATCTTTCCCCGGACAGTACAGGGTGCGGGGCTTTGTGGCCACCTGGCAGGTCCTGTGCATGATTCCTTTTTCTCCCATTTGAAGGTCCAGGGAAGCTGGCAGGGCCATGGGATCTTTCAGCCTGAAAGCATGTCCTGAGAGCTCATTCCATGCCCAGTGCCCCATTACTCGTGTGTCGGGGTCTCCATCAGGCCCAGGCCTGTAGCCCCCTCTGGCTGGTGGCTGCTTTCCCAGGACCCCATCTCTGGGACCTGCTTGTGCATGATGAGTAGGTGTGGCCTATTGCTGGGCAGGTGGATGGACAGCTGGACACACGTGCCCCCAGCTGCAGCTGTCGGTGCCACCTGTTCCAGGCGGCTGAGTCGGCGTGCTGCCGGTACAAGGGGGCCAGACTTCCTGGGACTCCATTGGTCTTGTCTATGTACTGGGAAGAGGCTATATGTCATTTAGGGAAACTGCAGCAGGGAGCTGCAGCACACACTGAGATGTGTCCCAGCCATGTGTGGACTCAGGCTGTGCAGGTGCAGAGGTGGGCTCCTGGCCTGTGTCCCATGGGGGCCTGGCTGGCATGAGCTGATCCTGCTCCCTGAGCAGAACCTGAGCCTGGATGCCAGGCAGGCAGGCAGCCTCTGGCCTTTGTGGTCAGTGATTTCTGCCCAGGCTGCACCCCTGCTCTGGCTGCACACTGGCAGGCCTGGGTAGGCATGGGTGGGTGAGCTGGGTATAGGCCGAGCTGTGTCCACAGCCATGCTCAGAGGACACCAGGCTGCTGGGGCCCACAATGCGCCCATGCCATCCCCTTTTCCCTGCACCCTTTATCCAGAGTCGTGGGCCAAAGTTTGGTCAACCATGAGCCCAGACCCTGAAGGCGTCCCAGCAGGGCCTGCCTGCGATGCCTCCTCCCCTACCCAGCTCTTCCGGGTCTGGTTCGATTTAAGCCCAAACCCACTTGGTGGGGAGGCAGCTGAGCGGATGTGGGGGGGTGGCCAGCAGCGCTCAGGAATGCAGCCCTCCCCCTCTCCTACAGCCAGCAGCCGCTTTGGCCCTAGGACACAGCGCCCCACCCTGGCTGGCCGCCCTCATCCAGCCCTGTCCCTTAGCGAGGAGGCACAGAGAGAAGGGCTCCTGAGCTGTGGGCCTCCACCACTACTGCCCCACGGTAGAGGTAGAGAGATGAGCGTCCAGGGGTTGAGACCAGAGGCCAAACAGGCTGTGGGCAGGAGCAGTTGAGTCCCCATGTGGGCAGACACACCCCAAGAGTTCCAACTCTGGAAAGCCCCCTGGGTCTCTCTGTTAATTAAATACATTTGTTTGGTAAAAGCAACTAAAAATACTTGCAGCATCGTAGGCTGCGGAGAAGAGCTGGCTAATTAACACTCGGTTTGTTTGGGATCTGGAATACATTTCCATGCCGATGAGACGCCTCTCCTCTGCCGCCCGCCTCCTGGCTAGCGGTGTCCCCCACCCCTGGGACACCAGGCCCAATCTTGGCCTCCCCACCCCTGAGTCTCCTGGACTCCCCACCGTCTCTGCAGTCCTGGGGAAGTTGGGGGTGGCCCCAGGCAAATATGAAGCCTGAGTTGTTGAAGGTCTTAGCGAGTGCTGGGGGAGGGGCCGGGATCCTGGACTAAAAGTGAAGTGGGCAGAAAGGTGTGAGCACAGTCCCATTTGGCCTTTCACTGCCACAGATCCTGGTAGATCTCTCCAGCCCTGGTGGGCGTATGGCCCTGCCCTACGAGAGTGTGGTAGCCCAAGAGGGCAGCCCCATCCTGCGTGACCTGGTCCTCAGCCCTAACCACCAGTATCTCTACGCCATGACAGAGAAGCAGGTGGGTGCTGTTGTGTGCAGTAGGCGTGTGTGCCTGGCGGGGTCTCCTGGCTGGTGAAGGAGGCCACCCTCCTGTGTGGCTGCATAACCACAGAGACAGCTGTTGGCAGAGAGCAGTCCTGGAGCTAGTGTTAGGGAGCCCTTGAGCCTTTGGGCCTGGAGCTGGAACTCTGGGGCTATGGCCTGATCCAGCTCTGGCCTTCCTGTCCAGGGGTCTGTGACCATGACCTTGGTGGCCTAGGGTGGGCCCAGCTCTGCTTCTCAAGGCTGTGGAGCCCCTTCTGCCTTGTGTACCCTGTGGCAGGTGGAGGGAAGGCAGCCTGCTGGGTCGCCCTTGCTCTCCTCTTTCATGTCCTTGAGTGGGTGCCCCTGCCCGAGGGCAGCCCATGGAGCCTTGTGGGACATGTCTGCCTCTGTCCTTTACTCCTGGGCCCCTTGGTCCTCAGGAAATCCCGGGCCAGGACAGAGTCTGCAGGTGGGAGGTGATGGCTGCCCCAAACCATAGGTCCTCTGGTGGTTGCTCACCCATGTGGACACTGACTCTCCAGCTGCTGCTACTCTGATCTCCAAGGCTACAGCAGGGCCACTGGTATTGGCACCAGGGAAGGCCTGAGCCAAGACTCCCCCAGTGTGTGGGGTGCAGTGTGGCGCTGCAGGGCCTGACCTCTCGGCCCTTCAGGTGACACGGGTGCCGGTGGAGAGTTGTGTGCAGTACACGTCGTGTGAGCTATGCCTGGGGTCCCGCGACCCCCACTGTGGCTGGTGTGTCCTGCACAGCATGTGAGTCTGGCGATGGGTGGGTGGGCAGGGTGGAGTCTCAGTACCTCAGATGGCCTGCGCTCCCCTGGGCTTTTCTGTGTCCCCCTGGGCCTGCTGACC
>NW_022900949.1:32590505-32708005 GCF_012274545.1 Fukomys damarensis
CGTGTGAGCTGCCTGGGGTCCCGCGCCCCCCGCTGTGGCTGGTGTGTCCTGCACAGCATGTGAGTCTGGCGATGGGTGGGTGGGCAGGGTGGAGTCTCAGTACCTCAGATGGCCTGCGCTCCCCTGGGCTTTTCTGTGTCCCCCTGGGCCTGCTGACCTGGGGTGGGAATGTCTCCTGTGGGGCTGGGAGTGTGGTGGGCCCCTGCCTGGCCTAAGTACCCCCGGGCCGCAGCTGTTCGCGGCAGGACGCATGTGAGCGGGCAGATGAGCCCCAGCGCTTTGCCTCCGACCTGCTGCAGTGCGTACAGCTGACTGTGCAGCCGCACAACGTGTCGGTCACCATGTCCCAGGTGCCGGTGAGTGTGGTCACCCCAGGGGCCATCGGGGGTGGCAGGGCAGGTTGGCCAGAGGCTCCCACTCAACCACCTTTGCCTGTGGTCTCAGCTTGTGCTGCAGGCCTGGAATGTGCCTGACCTCTCAGCTGGCGTCAACTGCTCCTTCGAGGACTTCACGGAGTCTGAGGGCGTTCTGGAGGACGGCCGCATCCACTGCCGCTCGCCTTCCGCTCGGGAGGTGGCACCCATCACTCGGGGCCAGGGTGAGCGCTATCCTGTGCCCCTCATTCCTGGAGAGGCTGGCGCAGTGGGTGTCACTCTCCTCCAGGGTCACTTCCAAGGGTTGATTCATGACTGTGTCACCTGCATCAGGGTTCTCCCCAGCTGTTCCCCTTGGGGTAGAGGAAATGCTGCGGGCGTAGGGCCAGAGACAATCATGGGATGGTAGGTGAGGGGCCGCAGCCCAAAGGGTGGCAGGGGCAAAGGTGTACGTGGTTGCTCCAGGGCTTGCAGAGCTGGGTCAGAGATGGGTAGAAGACCGGGCCCTCTGCGGTGACCCATCATCGAGCCCTCTGCAGGTTTTCCATGTAGTCCAGGTGGGCAGAGGGGCACCAGTCCCTCTCCTCTTGCTGCCTGGCTCAGGAAGGGGGCAAGCTGTCCAGTGTGTGACCCTGGTGACGTGGCCCATGCTGCTTTGCATGTTTTGCAGGGGACCAGCGGGTGGTGAAGTTATACCTGAAGTCCAAGGAGACTGGGAAGAAGTTCGCATCTGTGGACTTTGTCTTCTACAATTGCAGTGTTCACCAGTCGTGAGTGTTCCTGCCTGCTGTGGGGCTGCTGCACCTTCTCATCCCCAGGTCCCAGTCAGCTCTGCTCTCACCTGCTGGTGGAGGGAGAGAGGCGAGGCCACAAGAGAGTAGCAGGCCAGGCAGAGGGGTAGTGGGGCAGGGCCACGAGGGGGAGGCTGGGGTATGTGGGTTCTATTATGAGCGGGGGGTCTCTAGGCCAAGAGGGGAGCCTTCAGCTCTGTCACTGACCTGGGCATAGCAGTGGCATTGCGGCAGCAGAGATGCCCTTAACAGGCAGCAGAGTTTGGCCTTAGAGAGCAGAGGTGCATTGTGTTTCGGTTGTCCTTTTGTTTGTTGACTGACTCCAGATGGACTTGTAGCCCTACATGAAGCCCCACTGTGTTCCAGATGATGTTTCAGTTCTGGGGTGCACATTGTCTTGTCCCAGGCAGGGGGCAGAGGGGTGCCTGGGGCAGGGACAACACTGATAGGGGCCTAGGGGGACCTCAGTATCACTGGAGGAGCAGGGTGGCCAGCCTGCTGTGACAGTGGCACAGAGCAGGGGGCAGAGGCTGTAGGCCTTGTATCCAGCTGAATGAGCAGTGTCTGCAAAGGCCAGCTTGTCATGGCCCAGAACATGTCAGATTAAAGGGATAGCTTGAGGCCTGGGCACGGTCCTTGGGTAGATGTGGACCCAGCTTTACCCAGTGCCGTGGGAGCTGCCTGCTGCCTGAATTTAGGCCTGAGTTCATGAGAATGGGGTTTGGTGGTCGTTGAGGCTCTGGAGGGGAAAGCCGTGCAGAGTGGGGGACGAGCCCAGGGTGGGCAAAGAGTGCTACTCCTTCAGGTCTGGGGACTGTTCAGCCAGGAGTAGCCTCCAGCCCCAGGGAGGAGCTGGGCACTACTCAACCCCAGCCTCACCAGCCTGCCTCTCCCACAGGTGCTTGTCCTGTGTCAATGGCTCCTTCCCCTGTCACTGGTGCAAATACCGCCATGTGTGCACACACAACGCTGCTGATTGCGCCTTTCTGGAGGGTCGAGTCAACGTGTCTGAGGTAAGGCCGGTGGCCCCACCCCACCTCTGTATCATCAGGGTGCTGGCCAGGAACACCTGGGGGTGGTTAGGGTACAGGGTTCAGCCGTATGCTACGTGGGTGTGACCAGACTGGGACTGCAGGGCTCTGTTGCATGGTCTGTGAGGCTGGGGACACCCAGAGGCCAGGCCAGTGAGTTTAGAGATCATGGGTGATGGGCAGGAGCTCAGGCTTCGGAAATACTTGCTGGCCACGGCTCTGGTACAGCAGGAGCCTGGAGCGTGCAGGGCTGGGCAGAATGCCTGGTGCCTCCCTCCCCTGAGTCTCCACCTCCCCACAGTCTCCCCATCACCCCACCACCACCCTCTGCACTTGGCTTTTCTGTCCCTGGTGTAACATTGTCATCAGCAAACAAGATGGCAGTAGGGGTGCTGGGACAGGCAGCTCTGGGGGGTGCTAGGAAGCTGGACCAGGCCATCCAGGGAGGATGGGAGTTGTGAGGCAGGACCCAGGGACTTGGGGGCTGGTGAGAGGGTGCAGAGCTCTCTGCAGATGTGGCTGCCTGTGGCAGCTCAGTGGTCATGGGCATGGGACTGTGGCCAGTGGGTGGCTCTGGAGGTTGAAGCAGCCTAGTCCTCTCTGGTGCTCATCTCTGACCCCTCCTCCAGTGCAGTTCCAGTGTAGCCTCAGCAAGCAGAGGACACCAGGGTCCTGGGAAGGCTGTCATGGGCATGTTGGCTGGGGCAGGTAGCACAGGAGGTGTAGATCCCTCCTGGGTTTGTCCATGCAGAGCTGGGGGTCCAGGGCGAGTTGTGGAGGGGGCAAATTAGTTCCACGGCACTGTAGTCTAGAGCTGTATCCTGGGTATTCAAGTGGATATTGCTGAAGAATGAAGCAAATGAAACCTTTTGGAAAGACTGTCACACGTAACAAGTGCTAGGTGCCCCTTCTTCCTCTCTGGTTCTAGGGGTCCCATGGGTGACGTCATCATGCAGGAGCTCCATGGCTTCCCAGCCTGAGACCCCTTTCTCCAGCTGGGAGTTGGGCTCCCTACCTGCCCCCCTGTAACCAGAAGGATCCTCTGAGAACCCCTTTCCTGAATGCTCCCTGAGCAGGCGGCCAAGGGGCTGTCCAGGAAGTGTCCCTGTGTGGTGGTGCTGGAGAGGTCCCTCATAGCCACCCCCAAAGTAGAGCTCCCACCTGGCCTGGTGCCCCTGAGAGGTTGGGGATTTTCTTTAGGGATGCTTTTTCCTGGCCTTTCTCCACAAGTGGGTGATGTGTCTGGTGTTTCCTGGGACAGAGGTTGATGAGGTACCTTCCCAGGTAGCCTTGAGGCCCTGCTGTGGCTTTCCCCGTGGGAATGATCCTGTGGTTTCTACAAACAGGAGTTGGGTGGGCTACCAAATCTTGACTTGATCCATATAAGGAGGTGTCAGCCAGGCAGCAGAAGTCCAACCTGGGTCATGAAGGCCATCAGAACCTCAGCTGGTTCCCACACGGGCCAGTCTAGGACCCAGCACCCTGATTGAAGTGGACCCAAGTGTCCACGAGGAGGATCCCAGGCCATTGTGTGTGCTGCTGATCTTTTTTCCAACCTCCCCACTGGGGCCCTGGGGCCTTTCATGTGCTGGGGCAATGGGAACCATCAGGCCTGGTAGGGCTGTCAGACATGGCTCTGAGTTGACACCAGAGGACCCAAGCAGTCACCCTGACTGCCAGAGCAGAGCCTGGGGAGCAGGTGGCCAAAGGGTTAGTGTAGGCCTGACTCAGTGTGCCACGTGGTGCCCCGGCCCATCCTGCCTGCAGCTGTTCCCTGAATCCTGTGTGATGGGAGAACACCTGCTGGGTGTCAGGAAGATGATAGGGAAACAGAAGCCAGGTGGAGTGGCAGGACAGCCTCCCAGAGCAAAGCAGGCCACCCCTGGCTCCTCACTTTCCGTGTTTGTTGTTGGGGTGGGGAGTGGCCCAGTGTGGCCTCAGGCTACTGGGGGGCTCACACTTGGAACCTTCGAAGAATCTCAAAACCAGGCATGGTGGTGCATGCCTGTAATCCTGACCCTCAGGAGGCTGAGGCAGGAGGATCACTGTGAATTCGAGGCCAGCGTGGGCTATGTAGTGAGCTTAAGTCCAGCTTGAGCTACATAGCGAGACCCTATCTCATAGAATAAAACAAAAAAATGAATCTCACAGGCTGTCTTGGAGTGCAGAGGCACAGGTGCCTCTCTAATGACCTGGGGAGTAGTGGGTAGATATAGCTTGCTGCATACCAGCGCCTCCCTGCTTGGTCGCAGCCTGACTTGGAGCCTGTGGGCAGGGGGCACACCGCATTCCCCAGGCTCAGTGAAGCAGGGATAGCTTGCCCAGCTGACATTCCAGCCCCTCAGGCCCTGGAAATCCCTGCAGAGCCCACTGTGGGAGCTGTCGGGGCTTAGGGACTCAGGTCTGTTTTCAGCATCCCTATTTAAAGCCAGCTTCTCCTGGGGTGGCTGCCAGCCGAGCTGCAAGGGCGCTGGTCCATTGCATCAGTTATTGTTGCCGAAACACCGGCCCCCAGGGCCCTGGCTGTTTTTCTGCTGGGCTCCAGCTATTTTTACCTGCTCCCCAGGCCCCAGCTGAGAGCTGACAGCACCAGCGCCCCACTCTGGCTCCTCTGCCCCAGGGGCCTGTGCAGCAGCAGGCCAAACAGGGTTCTGGAGAGTGGGGGCTGCCTCGGCAGACGCTCACCAAGCCTGTCACCCACAGGACTGCCCCCAGATCCTGCCTTCCACCCAGATCTACGTACCGGTGGGCGTGGTGAAGCCCATCACCCTGGCTGCCCGGAACCTGCCACAGCCACAGTCGGGCCAGCGTGGGTATGAGTGCCTTTTCCACATCCCAGGCAGCCCCGCCCGTGTCACTGCCCTGCGCTTCAACAGCTCCAGCCTGCAGTGCCAGAACTCCTCGGTGAGTGGTAGATGGGGGCCAGGGCATGGGATGGGTGCAGCGGGGATAAGTCAAACAGGCATATGGCCCCCCGGCCAACCCCTGTGTCCCTCATTGTGCCCAGGTCCTGCCGGTGAGTGGGCTGTGGGGACCCTAGTCAGGGTTCCAGGCCCTGCTGACTGCTGTCTTGTCCTGTAGTCAAATGCAGACACCGCTGCCCTGTCTGCAGTACACAGTAGCCGCGAAGCCACTTTCGGCTTCACTCTAACATGATGACACCCTAAAAGTTGCTGACAAGTTCGGCAAGTGTAGTATTGGTGGTCTTTCCAGAAGCTTCCTTTGGTGGGTGACTGAGGAGTGCATGTCAGAGGCACAGTCTCAGGTCCCGCTGTCCCCACTGGTCGGCCTCAGTTTCCCCATCTGTTCAGGATGTTTAGGGCAGCGGTGGATTTGCAATGGGCTTGGGTCCAGTTTCCCACCAGGCACAGCTGATGACAGGGCTCTGGTCGCTCCCAGCCCTGGAATCCCAGAGAGGGCCCATGCTGAGGTCAGAGGCTTGGCTGTTGCAGCCCCTTGCCAACCCCTGACCTGGCAGGGTGGGCGGCCCGTGGGTCCCAGCAGATCCCTACTCAACAGTACCCCTTCCCTCGCCCAGCTGCACCCCACCTGTGTCCTCTGTGACTCTGTCACCCTGTCCTCAGTCTTGACTGTCTCTTCCTCTCCTCTCTCCCATTTAGTCTCCCTTCCGCTGCCATCTTCCCAGCCCTACATCATCTTTTCTTCCGTCATGTTGAAGGGAAGAAGGAATATCGAGAGTTTGATAGGATTCAGTTAAATTCGTGCAGATAAAATAGTGATGAATTGCCAGGCTGCCCCTTGGAGATGTGGGCTTCCTGCCTCCACCTTAAGCATGGGACAGGGCTGAGACCATCAGCAGCAGAAAGTGGGGCACAGCTGGAGCACCAGGCCCAGCCCCCCAGGAGGGGCAGTTATCCCAAGGACCACCTGGGGAGGACTGGGACAGAGCAAGTGTGACAGGCCACAGGCCAGGTGCAGGGACACACAGGGCAGGCCTGGCCGAGTCGCAGAGGAAGATGGCAGTCCTATGTCCTAGCAGGGTTGAGGGTGCCCCATGGTTGGGAGCAGCCTCCCGAGAGGCTGGGGAGGTGCTGACTGTGGGAAGCAGGGACTCCACCCTGCCAGGGCACCACATGTGGCTGCTGGAGACAGAGGCTTTCTGGTGGCTGTGGGCCACAGAATCAGGAGGGGAGACCCTGTGTGCCGGGATAGGCAGGGCTGCTGGGGTGCTTGGGAATGTTTGTCCCCCCAGCTAGCCTCTAGGCAGGCTGGTGACAGCTATCCAGCCCCAGGCTGCTCACCAACTCTCATGGGAGTTTGGTAGGCCCACCCCATGGCCAGTTTTGCAGGTGGTAAGGGGCGTGCAGGCCCTGACCCTCCATGGTGGCTGGGAGGTGATGGCCAACCACCCTCCCCAGGCCTGACCACGGTGCCTACCGCCCACAGTACTCCTATGAGGGCAACGACATCAGCGACCTGCCTGTGAACCTGTCAGTCGTATGGAACGGCAACTTCGTCATCGACAACCCCCAGAACATTCAGGGTAAGTGCGGGGGGCTGGCTTGGCTTTGGGTTGGTGGTTGTGGGGTCCCACTGACCAAGCTTTTCCCCGCAGCCCACCTCTACAAGTGCCCTGCGCAGCGGGAGAGCTGTGGCCTCTGCCTCAAGGCTGACCCTCGCTTTGAGTGCGGCTGGTGTGTGGCTGAACGCCGCTGCTCCCTGCGCCACCACTGCCCGTATGATGCGCCTGCCGCCTGGATGCATGCCCGCCATGGCAGCAGTCGCTGCACAGACCCCAAGATCCTCAAGGTAGGCCCCGCTTGCACCTGCCTGCCACCCACCTGCCCACTGCCTGGCCTCCCGGGCAGGCTATCCAGTGCTGTCCAGTGCTGGTGTCCCAGCCTCTGCCTCCCCACAGCTGTCCCCAGAGACGGGCCCCCGGCAGGGAGGGACACGGCTCACCATCACCGGCGAGAACTTGGGCCTGCGGTTCGAGGACGTGCGGCTAGGCGTGCGGGTGGGCAAGGTGCTCTGCAGCCCTGTAGAGAGCGAATACATCAGTGCTGAGCAGTGAGTGCAGCCCAGGAGGGGTGGCCTGGCTCGGGTGGTGCCCCTCACAGTGGCTGAGGCCTGGCCGATGCCCACAGGATTGTCTGCGAGATCGGGGATGCCAGCTCAGTGCGGGCCCATGATGCCCTGGTGGAGGTTTGTGTGCGGGACTGCTTGCCTCACTACCGGGCCCTGTCTCCCAAGCGCTTCACCTTCGTGGTAAGTCCTGCTCCTGTGCCTGCTGTTTCTGGCTGCTGGGGATGTGACCATGGTGCTCAGAGGTCTTGCTGGGTGCAAGGGAAGTGGGCCTATAGCCCACCGGCTCATCCTTCCTTGGTCCCTGGTCAGCCACCCTTCACCCCCATTCTTCTGCAGCCTGCATGCTGTCCCCTCCCTCCCTGCCTGCCCACCTGGGCTGGGTGTGAGCACCCCGGAGTACAGGATGGGTCCCCCCTCTGGGCCCTGTGGAATCTTCCCGGTCTGGGCACAGCTGGCAGTGCAAGTAGCATCCCAGTGTGGCCTGAGAGGGATGTCCCTCGAACAAGTCCCTCTTTCTGCAGACACCAACCTTCTACCGCGTGAGCCCCTCCCGAGGGCCTCTGTCCGGGGGCACTTGGATTGGCATCGAGGGGAGCCACCTGAATGCAGGCAGTGATGTGGCCGTGTCCATCGGTGGCCGGCCCTGCTCCTTCTCCTGGTATGGGCGCAGGTGGGAGTGGGGGTCGGGGCCTGCTTGGTCTTTCCTGCTGATTGGGGGCCAAGGCTGAGCTCCTGGTTCCTATGTCTGTGTGCCCCTTCCTGTTGCCTGGGAAACAGGATATTAAGAGCCTGGCTGGGGTGATCACTATGGAAACCCAGAGGCGGAGAAGGTTACCATGGAAACTGGGGCTACCTCCAGAGTGGGGAGAGGAGGGGGAAAAGGGAGACAGCCGGCTGGGGGTGGGGCCTGGGCTTCTAGGGGCGGATACAACCTGACTGCCTCCTCCCTGGAGGGGGACTCCCTTAGGAGCAAAAATAAGAAGTATTTTCCAATAAAATGTTTAAGGGAGAAAACAGACATCTTAACAAAAGCCTTGAGGCTTGAAGTGGATAATTTTAGATTAGGAATGATAATTGAACGGCCCTTTAAATATTTTCCTGTGGTAATTACCCGTTATCAGGCTAATCATCGGTGTTTGCAGCCGAATGGGGCCTAGTGGCTGCAGGATCTCCCAACTATGGCAAAAAAAGCTGAGGGGACAGGGTGCAGGTGCATGTAGTACCCGGCTGGTGTCCAGTAGAGGTGACCATATGACCACCCAGCCCAGCTCAGCCCAGGTCATCTTGTGGTCCATGGCGGTGGAGATAAAGCCCCATGTTCCAGATCAGGGAACAGAGGGACGGTGCTACATTCCCAGGATGCAACAGGAGAGAAAAGTTGGGGCTTGGGCTCACTGCCCTCCTGAGAGAGGATGGGGCTGTCCACAGTGTCATGTGGCTGCAGTTGGGCAACCTGGGAGCCAGGAAGGAGGCCAAGGCCCAGTGGCCATGAAGCCCTGGCCAGAGTCACCTGAAGGGGGCAAGGCAGGGCTCTCCGTGCCTCTGTGGCCTGTGCATTGTGCTGCAGGCACAAGGAAGTGGGTACAAAGGCCAGATCCCAAGCAGGGTGGGCAGAGGGACAGGAGTTGGGGCTGAGGGCAGGACCAGTATGACCACAGAGGGTGGAAATGGTGGTCACAGTGCTGCTGGCAGGGTTGTGGCCTCTTGCTCTCAGTTGTATAGCTCGCTTGTGGAGAGCAGATGTCAGCTCACTATGGAGGTTCCCCACTGGGTTCTGGACACCGCCTCACTGTCCTGACCCCCCTAGGAGGAACTCCCGGGAGATCCGATGCCTGACACCCCCTGGGCAGAGCCCGGGCAGTGCCCCCATCTTCATTAACATCAACCGTGCCCAGCTCGCCAACCCCGATGTGAAATACAACTACACAGAGGACCCCACCATCCTGAAGATAGACCCAGAGTGGAGCATCAACAGGTGGGCAGCTCTGCTCTGCCCCTGTCCTCTCCCTGTCCCTGTCCCTCCTGCTGACTGTGGCCCTGGGGAGGGGCTCTGTCTGGGCTGTTTATCTCTCTCCTCCTGTGTGCTGGGCCGGAGCATGGAATGACGGCTCCACGTGCCTTCTAGTGGTGGGACCCTCCTCACAGTCACGGGCACCAACCTGGCCACTGTCCGCGAGCCCCGAATCCGAGCCAAGTATGGAGGCATCGAGCGGGAAAATGTAAGTCTGTACCCCTGCTCATCCACCTCACCATACCCTGGGGGCACACATGGGCACTCCCTGCTTACGCTGGCCTGGGCTGCGTGTGGAGCCCGAGGCTGGGCCATGCTTCCCTCGGCTCCTGTGGAGCACCTAGAGGACATGTCGGCCGTGCCAGGGCCCCCAGGCTGCGGTTCTGTCATGGGAGTGCTGCCTGCCTCTGAAGTGCTGGCCCAGTGTCCCCATACTCTGTGTCCCTAGAGCTGCATGGTGTACAATGACACCACTATGGTGTGCCGGGCGCCATCAGTGGACAATCCCACGCGCACGCCACCGGAGTTGGGGGAGCGGCCGGATGAGCTGGGCTTCATCATGGACAACGTGCGCGCCCTGCTGGTGCTCAATTCCTCCTCCTTCCTTTACTACCCTGACCCTGTGCTGGAGCCGCTCAGCCCCACTGGCCTCCTGGAGCTGAAGCCCAGCTCCCCACTCATCCTCAAGGTGGGCTTGGCCACCAGGCTTTCTGCAGGGTGGAAGGGCTGATGCGGGGTTTGGGCCAGAGAAGGGGCTCTCAGCCTGGCTATCCCACTCATTGCTATCTCTGCAGGGCCGGAACCTCCTGCCGCCCGCACCCGGCAACTCCCGACTCAACTACACGGTGCTCATTGGCTCCACGCCGTGCATCCTCACTGTGTCGGAGACACAACTGCTGTGCGAGTCACCCAACCTCACGGGGCAGCACAAGGTCACGGTGAGTCCACTGTTCTGCCTGGCTGCCTTCCTGCCAAGGACAGGGCCTGGAGGCCTGGGCCCCAGCCCCCAGGGCCCTCCTGCTGACCCTGTCCCAACCAGGACAATCTCAACACTGTGACCGAGCCTCAGATGTGCCCCACTGCCCCTACCCCTACCCCACTGCCCATTGCTGGGTCCCTGCTGAGCCCCATGCTGTCCTGGGTCCCAGCATTCTTACACTGCCAGCCACTCTGGGCCCCTGTTTTCAGGACGTCTTCTCACAGGAAGGAGCCACCTGGGGTTCAGGGACCTCGGCCTATGGCCCTTGGCTTCCAACATGGGCACAGGCGGTCTCTGAGCCCACTCCACCACCTGCAGGTGCGGGCAGGCGGCTTCGAGTTCTCGCCCGGCATGCTGCAGGTGTACTCGGACAGCCTCCTGACGCTGCCTGCCATTGTGGGCATCGGCGGGGGTGGGGGCCTGCTGCTGCTGGTCATTGTGGCCGTGCTCATTGCCTACAAGCGCAAGTCCCGTGACGCCGACCGCACCCTCAAGCGGCTGCAGCTCCAGATGGACAACCTGGAGTCCCGTGTGGCCCTCGAGTGCAAGGAAGGTCAGTCAGAGTGGCGCTCAGGGCCTGCTGGCTCATGCCCTGCGGTGCTGGGCTTGGTGCCTGGGAGGTGGGTGTGGGCCTTGCAGGGTAGGTCCCACCTCACAGCTTCATCAGGCGACGTAACCACCTGTGCCTCCGTCTCCTCGTCTGCGGGTGGGTGCAGTGGCAGCACCACACGGAGGTGCATGGTGGCCAAGGTAGGTCTGTAGGGTGCTGAAGCACGTCCACTCGTGCTGGCATTGGCCTATATCCTCAAGCTGGTTGCACCATGCTCCTGAGCTGGGCTGTGTGTCCGTCCCTACCCTTGGGTGTGAGTGGTGTTTGTCGACTCCTGAGAAGGCAGTGTGGGGCTTTTCTGCAGGGCATGTCTAGGGTGCAGCAGCGTTGTGGTCCCTCCCAGGGCATGTGTTTGCCTTGGGTAACAGCGTGGCATAGCGCACAAGCCTAGTACCCTGGGGTCCAGTCACTGCGCTACCCCTGACGGCTGTCCCTAGTCGCATGGTTCCCCTTCCTTGGGCCTAAGCCCCCCAAAGCCTTCTACCAGAGAGTTATCCAGTGGTGTATAGTCCGGGGTCGGGATCCCAAGCCTGCAGGGACCATACCTGTGTTGGCTGAGGGCTGGGAGGGTGTGGCAGGAAAGGCCAGGATGGGAACAAAGCAGGAACAGAGGACTCCACATGGGACACAGCAGGACCTCCAGGACCACCCATCTTTGCCCAACGTATCACAGGGAAAACCACGTTCCCATGGTTGAAGATTCAGCCAGCACAACCAGGCATCTAGACCTTCAGCCTGCACACATGGGCTGTGGGTGCAGTGACTGGGGTGGGTAGGGCCTCTTGCTTGGTGCTGAGGCTGAGCCTGTGGGCCCTGGTGTCCTCAAACAGAAGCCTTGGGTTGTGGCAGCACCTGCAACAGGTGATGGGGAGGTAGACTGGCCTAGGCACTGGGCCAGCTGCATATACCTAACCCGTGGGCCCTAGGTCTGTTGTGAGCCTCTCAGGACCACCACAGAGAAGTCATGATGGTTGTGAGGGAAATGGAGCAGCCTTGATGATAAGCAGTGTTTATGGGACGTTGCTGGGTGCTATGGAGGGCATAAGCAGATTTTCATTAAGAGACACTTACAGCTCTGGGGTGATACTGGGCTGGGATTTGCGACCCCCAGGGTCCAATGTAGGGTCTTCAGTAACTCTGGCAGGACCTGGACACTGCAATAGAACATCCAGTCTCTTGAGAAGGGGAGTAGACACAGTCTCACTATGTACCCTGTGCACGTAAACTCATGGCAATCCTCCTGCCTCAGCCTCCCAGGTGCTGGGGTTACAGGCCAGTGCCACCTTACCCAGTAGGACTTGGCTAGTCTTAAAACTTGAGTTCTACATCCTAGGAGCACCCCCACACACACACACATGTGGCCCCATGGTGGGTGGGGCGGGCAGTGCTGGTGAGACAGGGTACAGGCATGTTGGGGCTGGGTGCAAGGCGGGGGGTCTGGGCTCCCTGTGTCTTGTGGAGGATGAGTGTCCACAGAGGCTGCCCTGAGGCTGGCAGGTGGGGACCAGCAGACGCCTGGCAGGCAGTGGTGCCAGGAGACGAAGGCCCTGCTCCTAATTAAAGCCCCGCCATCCCTGGAGCCGCCCACTTTGCTGGCTCCTGATCAGATAGTGCATCCCAGCAGCCACGACACAGCTCACAGCTCTGGAATGCCCCGCGGGTTGTGAGCCTGCCCACCTTTGTTCCCAGGAAGCAGAGCTGGCTGAAGCAGGGTGGCTGTATTGAGGGGGCTCCGGGCCCAAATTCACAGGGGGCAGGTGTCAGTGTGCGGCTGGGAGCCTGGGGTTGCCCTGAAGCCATTGGCCCTGGGACATCTGCCACCCACCACCTGGCTCCTGGCCTTGCCCATTCCTGAAGTGATAAGGGCTGGCACCCCATGGCTGCCCACCCTCCAGTGTCAGAGGCCAGCCCTGGTGCTGCTCTGCTCTTGATTTGGTTATTCCTACAATTTCCCAACAAGGCAGAGGATTTTCATTGTGTTAGGACTGGAGAAACTGAGGCACAAGGAGGCACGTGGTAGGCCTGGCCCTGATGGTGGGAGGAAAGGGAGGGGTACCCTGACACCTTGCCTGGCCACAGCCTTTGCAGAGCTCCAGACAGACATCCACGAGCTGACCAACGACCTGGACGGCGCGGGCATCCCGTTCCTGGACTACCGCACCTACGCCATGCGGGTGCTCTTCCCCGGGATCGAGGACCACCCTGTTCTCAAGGAGATGGAGGTGGGTACACTGACCTCACCCTAGGCACAGAGGGTACAATCTGCCTCCTTGGGGGTCAGGGTCCAGCCAAACTGTTGGGGTGCAGGAGGCGCACATGAAGAGGTGGCCTGAGGCTGGGGCAGGACCTGCCAGGCATGGCTCCTCTCCCTCACAGGCCTCCTCCAGCCTGAGCCTGCCACTTGGGGCTGGGCCCCTCGACGTTCCAGATGTGGCTTTGCTGGCAAGCTCCCTGCCCTGGGCTGGGTGGTGCCAGCCTGGCCGGAATCTGCTGCAGCCACTGGTGAGAGCAGGTGTGGCCCTCAGAGCTGGGCGGTGCTCTCGACGTCAGGGCACCCAGGGTGCTGGCCCTGAGCACTGTGAGGAAGTGGCCCCAAGCCTGTGCCAGGACAGGAGCGCCCTCCCCAGCTCCACACCCAGCCCTCTCGTCTCTGAACTTCATTCCCCATCCAGGAGGAGGGGCAGAGGTTTCTGTGTGGGGTGCTGCCACAAGGGCAGGGAGGCCAAAGACTCTGTCCTGGCACCCAGCGGTAACCCAGTCAGGGGGCCAACCTGTCTTGGCTCTGGCGTCAGGGCCTGAGCAGGCACATGCTCACCCAGGTACAGGCCAATGTGGAGAAGTCGCTGACGCTCTTTGGGCAGCTGCTGACCAAGAAGCATTTCCTGCTGACCTTCATCCGCACCCTGGAAGCCCAGCGCAGCTTCTCCATGCGAGACCGTGGCAATGTGGCCTCGCTCATCATGACAGCCCTGCAGGGCGAGATGGAGTACGCCACGGGTGTGCTCAAGCAGCTGCTGTCTGACCTTATTGAGAAGAACCTGGAGAGCAAGAACCACCCGAAGCTGCTGCTGCGCCGGTGAGCAGCCTGCTGAGTGAGGGGCATGGCCCTTCTCCACACAGCCGGAGAGACCCTCGGGGATGGGCTGGGTGTGGCAGGTGGGGCCTGTGGAAGCAGGGCCGATGCCACCTGCCCGTGACACGCTGTTCTGCCTCCCCCAGGACTGAGTCTGTGGCTGAGAAGATGCTGACCAACTGGTTCACCTTCCTCCTGTACAAGTTCCTCAAGGTAGGTCAGACTGACGGAGAGTACCCAAGGGTGGGATCAGATGACAGAGGGGACATAGGAGGGGAGCCCAGAGGGAAATGGGAGCAGAGCACCCCAGAGAGGTGCTGAGGAAATAGCTGCAGATGGGGCAGCCCAGGTAGAAGCTCCCCAGAACATGCGTATGCCTGCCCCCGCCCCATGCATCTTCTTCCTGTCCAGCCCTTGCCCAGCTCATGGAGGGTGAAAAGCCAGTGGCTGAGCTGGCTTTGAACACAGGCACCAAGCCTAGAGGAGGCAGGGCCTGAGCTGGGCTTCCCTGAACCTTGGCAAATGAGTACTAGCTGTCCTCAGGGGAGGCTGTGGTCCAAGTGGATGTAGGCCCCATGGGCTCTCTTTGGGTTGGAATTGGTTGAATTAGTTTTCTGCACATTAGATATTAGGACACAGATTTTGGTATCTTGCTTCCTTTGAAAAGCTGGAAGGCATGGCAGAGGGGCCCTGCATCAGGTGTGAACTATGGTCAGTGTAACACATGCCCCTTCCTGCTCTCTAGGACCCAAGTGGATAGTCTGCAGTACGGGGGATCAGCAGTGTAGTCTACTGGTCTAGGGCAGGTGCTGGTGACCATCTGAGTCTAGCATCCCCACTTCTTAGGCTTTTGGAACTTCTCAGAAGGATGCTGCTGTGCCCCCAGGCAGCTGGTGAGCTCAGAGGTGACAGGGTGACAGCCTTGTGGGTAGGTGTGTGAGCGCAGTCCCTGTAGGGTGTCTGCTCATTGGGAGGAGACAGTGGTAGATGAGAGGTGCCCGTGTGGGTCAGATGGGAGTGCGTAGAGGACAGGCGGTGAGGGAGGGGCATCATGGGCCCTGGAGAGGTGACATGTGCAGCTGTGTGTATACAGCATTCTTTGGCATGCTTCAAGGGCCCAGAAAGTGGTAGTGCTGTTACTGGGCAGAACTGGTCAGGTACCTCACAGGTGGGTGCTTCCTGTCAGTGAGGACCAGCCTGTGAAGGGGTATAACTCATCTCTGTGCTTGCCACGTCCAGCTCTCTAAACCCAAGAAGAAGTGTGAGGCGCAGCTGAAAGAAGGCTGCAGCCAGGCCAGGCAGGGCCGAACCACCCACTGACCCTGCCGGATCCCAAGTCCACACTTGGAAGGACAGGGTGCAGCGCAGCATAGCCAGCCTGAGACCCTGTCGGAGCTGGATTCTTTCACCTGTCTGACCTCAGGGAAGCTGGCCGACTCCCACCCAGGAGGGGCCCAGAGCCTGTCCTGGGCCTGTGCCCATCCATGCCTCCATCCTCTGACCCTTGTCACAAACTTTTATTAAAGATGGACTATTTTTTAGAGCAGCCTCCAGTGAAATTGAGCCTGAAGTACAGGGACCTCACGGGTATTGAGATTGTTCACACACAGAGATCTTTCATGTATAGGGATTTCTCATGCTCAGGGATCGCTTACGTATAGCATTCTCTGACCCACAACAGGTTGGCGTAGGAGTTTCAGGGTTACCTGGGTGCAAACAGGAAGTGCGCTCAGTAGCAACTGTGTCTAGAAGTTTGAGGGTGGTCCTTCCTGCCTAGTGACATGTGGACGATGCTGTCCCATGAGGCTGGGTAGGCGGTGAGTTGCAGTCCACCAGCCATGAGGTCATGAGGCAGACAGTGTGGGGCTGAGCTGTGATGCGTGGTAAAATGGACTAGATACACTTCACTTTCTTTTGTGTGTGTGTGCACTACTGGCCATTGAATCCAGCACCTTTGTACCAAGTTACAACCATAGCCATTTTTAAGTTTTTAAATTTTGAGACATTGCCTCAGTAAGTGGCAGGATCCTCCTGTTTCAGCCTCCCGGGTGTGCACTATCACCCTTGGCATGTTCTAACGAAGAGTTTTTGTCATGATAGAATACACTTGCAATTAACCATCTTCACCATTTTTATATGTACAGTTCCATGGTATCAAGTGCATTTGTAATAACATGTGGCCATTTCCACCATCCATCTGCAGAATTATTTTCTAAAACTGAAACTGTGCACTGACATCCAGCTTCTCATCCCTGCCCTCTGCCCCAGCAGCCCCTCTTCTGCTGTCTGCCTACTTTTTGCTCTAGTGAACCCTGGAGGTGGGATCGTCCCTGGTTCCTCTTCTGTGACTGGCACATGTCACTCTGCACGGTGTGGAAGCGCCCTCTCCCGTATCTGTCAGCAAAGTGTGGTCCATACAGTGGTGCCCCTACAGACAGCTGTGTTGGTGACCCACTGTCACCTGTAGCCTTCGGCTGTTCAGTGGAGGACTGTAGAAATTACCGATGTGCCACTGGGCAGCAGGGTGGACTCACACCACCTCTTCCAGAATGTGAGCCATCCCTTTGTCCCAAGCACCCGCCCTGCATTTGCTGCCCGCCACTGCTAACCCATTTGCTGTTCTGGTGACCGGGTAGTTGACTCGCAGTATCACATACTGGGGTTCAGGTGACCTGTTTCAGCTAGTACAGGCACAAGGTAGTGAGGCTGGCCCTTCAGATGTGTCCACAAGAGGCCGTAAAGAACATCCTTTAAGTGCAGGTTCCTGATATAACAAGGAAAAGCAGGAAACATCCATTGAGGTTGCTGAGGTGCACGGTAGGGACAAGTCTGTCCATGAGATCAGGACGAAGGATAAAGAAATTCATTCTGGGTTTGCCATCACACCTCACACTGCAAAATGACAGCCACAGTGCATGATGGCTGCTTAGTTAAATGGGAAAGGGATACACTTTTGGGCACACGACCTGAGCAAAGAGCACTGAGCCTCTCAGACGCAGCAAGGTATCCCAAGCCATTTACTGCACACATGGCACGGTGCTTACACTTGGTGCAGAATGGGCTTGGGCTGTGTAGAGGTAATGTGGAGTCTTGGGTTTGGTACTGTCCGTGAGTTCAGGCAGGCATTGGTGGGGATCTGCGACTGTGTCTCCCTGGAATGTTTTGTTGCATATAATGTATATGTATGTATTGTCTGCCTCAACAAAAAATGGCAAGAGGATCAAGAAAGGGGTAGATGGGAGAGGGAAGAAAAGGGTTGGAAAAGAAATTAGGATGTGTTACGTATACATATCAACTCCACAAGAAGTGTATTTGTTACATACTAGACATATGTACTAATAAACTTTAAAAGGAAAACAAAAAAAAGGGAAGTAAATCTAGGCTAGCACATGAATGAACTGTGAGGTCACATACTAGTTTTAAACAACATAAAAAATCTTTGCTCCTTGCTATCCTTAGAAACAAAGCTTTACCTAGAGCAGTGATCAACAGTGCTGGCTTGGCACTGCTCACCACAAGGTGAGGATAAAGGATGAGCTCCCCGCCCCTAGAGCTGCACACGATCATCATTGTGGTGCACGTTCTCAGTCTGGTTTCTGAACTAAAGCAACTGTTTATACAGTGTGTGTGTGTTAAAGTAGGGTCTCATAGCATTGCCCATACTGTTCTCAAACTCCCTAGTTTAAAGGATCCTCCTGCCCCAGCCTTCTGAGCAGTAGGGATGGCCTGTAGGCTGGGGCAGGAGTTTGCTGAGATCTACAGTCAGGATAAGTTCATGAAGCCAAGTATCTGCTGCAGCCTGAGTGGCTTTTAACATCAAGAAAACCTGGCAATAGGCCCTGACCCTCAGGCAGTTTTCTCCGTAGTCCCACACTGAGCTGACACCCTCTCCTATCTGCCCCTTGGGCAGAGCGACAGACCCACCTTTGCAGCGGCTGACTCAGGTGTTGGTCACATAACATTCCGTGATGTGGATGGTGTATTGTCGATTCCCTGTTGCACAGTGGTGTCGGGAGAGTGGATCCTTGCCCACGGTGACCAGCACCCCTCCCAGCCTCTGGTGTGGTGGGCTTGGCTTGCTGAGTGCGTGTGATGGGGGTTTCCAGAGGAACAAGAGCAGGGTTACTTCAGTTGTGATGCATGCTCCTGAGTCCTGCCAAAAGTGCACCCAAATCAGGTTCAAAGCTCACCTGGCTAGAGCTGCTTTATCAGCTGCTTTCACCTCTGCCGGTTTGATAAGTGCATGTGGATAGTTGATTGCTTTAGTTGGCATTTGTTTTAGCAAGGTGAGCATCCTTTCATGTGCTTAATCAGCCACTTCTGTTTTATTCTGTGAAACAAAGTTTGCAATTTTTTTATCCTTTGCACATTTTTCTAGGATTATTTCTTTAATATACCAGTTTTTTTTGTTTTTTTATCTTAAATTTTATTGAGTTTATTGGTACATTTTAGGGATACAGTACAGTTACATTCATTGTTGAGATCTTGTACCTCTACATGACAAGTCTTGATTCTCATTTTTTCCCCTTACCTCTGCCCTCCCCTCACCCCCTCCTCCCCTCCCCATCTACAAACACTTTATTTTCATCTTTTCATTCTCTCACATTTTTTCTTTTCCCTTTTTGTTCTTCCCTAATATACCAGTTTTTAAAAAAATACCTACCTTCATTGTTTTGGCTCCTGTGATAGCCATGTGGTGTGAGGTAGGGATCTGTTTTGCTTTTCCCAACAAATGGAAAAGCACTTACCCTACCAGTGTTTATTGAAATGCCCTTACTTGGATTATCTTATTACACAAAAAGTGACATTTTACTATTTTTATTTATATTTTGTGGTACTGGGGGTTGACCCCCCCCCCCGCCACCAGGGCGTTTCCCCTGAATTACATCCCCAGCTCTCCCCCTTCTTCTTTCATTTTACTTCTTTTATCTTCTAAATTTTGAGACCAGATCTCACTACATTGCCTAGGCTGGACTAGAACTTGTAACCCTCCTGTCTCTGCCGCCCACAGTTCATGGGTTACATGCACGTATCATCACTCACAGCCAAAGGTACGCCTTTTAGGCAATTTTTACACACTTGTACCTGGGGCTGGGAGGAGTGGGGGGCCTTAGGTTCTGGGCCTTCCTCCTCCCTGGCCTCTTGGGAATCTCAGATCCCTGAGAGGCTGCAGCCTGGGTCTGGAGAAAACACCCTGGCTCAGCCTAACCCTTTCCTGAGAAGTGCTGGCTTTTAGATGAGGGGCACTGGGGTCCAATGGAACTGGGTTTGAATCCTGACTTAATCTACATGGCCTCCCTCCACCGAAACCCAGCTGCCCTCCTTTCTCCTTCTGCGTAGTTCAGGCCTGGGAATCCTCTTGTCCCTGGGTCCCCCTTGTAGATGGCATTTCCAGGAAGCACCCCCATGGGCAGTTTTGCGTCCGAACCGCTTGCCCTCCTCTCCTCCCTCACAGCTCACTTAATGAAGCCAAGTTTGCAAATGAAACATAATTTCAGAGACAGGCGTGTTGTTGGAAGGTCTCGGGATGATCTGTGCTTGTGGCCGTTCCTTAGCAGCTGTCTCTTTAATTACCGCAGATGCTAACGAGGTGCCCGGAGCATCTGGTTATGGGGCCAAAGTTGCCCATCTGCCAGGATCAGGCGGAGGTGGGCACTCACCTGCCGGTGACACAGCAGGCGGAGGTGTCGGCAGTCAGGGACAGCCCCTGAGGGCTGCAGGACCTTGCTGAGTGCTGCCCGCTGGCCCTTTGCATTTCACTGTGCCAACATAAACCTTTTCATTCCTTCTATTTGGTTAGCTGTGTCTGGGAACCTCACCTTGCTTCTTGCTGGGTTTGCAGATGAATCCAAGGGCCTGGCCCTCAGGCAGCAGCATGAAGTACTGCAGGTTTAGAAGGGCCATGGGGCTGGGTGGAGTCCTGGTCACAGGATGGCAGTCACAGAGACCCAGAGGCAGGAACAAGAGATGGCCCTCCTGGCAGTGGCGTGGGGTCCAAGGGCCCAGGTTAGGGCAGAGCCAGACCTCACCGCGTTCCCAGCCCACCATGCCAGTCTTGAGGCCTGGACTGAATTGCTGTGTCCTGATTCTGGTGCCTCCTGCTGTCCCTGGGGTCGTAGCTCTGCCCAGTGAGCGTGCTGAGAGCATGCTCTAGCTAACAGCCAGGGGAGGAGGCCTCCAGGTACCATGTACCCTTCACTCCTGCCTGTCTGTGTGTGCCCTCTCCATGCTCCTGTGGTCCGCCATGCATCTCTTCCTGCTACTCTTCCTTGGGCCCTGGTGCAGGACACGTTTGCTTCCTATGAGGAGCTGGCAAGGGTTGCTGTCCCTCCTTGCTGGGAGGGCCATGGACTGTGGGAGCCTGCGGTCCTTGCTGCACCTCATGCCTTGGCTCTACAGGAATGTGCGGGAGAGCCCCTCTTCATGCTGTACTGCGCCATCAAGCAGCAGATGGAGAAGGGCCCCATCGATGCCATCACGGGTGAGGCCCGCTACTCCCTAAGTGAGGACAAGCTCATCCGACAGCAGATTGACTATAAGACACTGGTGAGTGTGGTGGGCCCTCCTGTCCCTGGCCCCACTCCCTTTCCTGCCCCCAGCCAGCAAGGCCAGATGGGGGCTGATGCTGCCCCTCCCCTCCCCTGCAGACCCTGAACTGCGTGAACCCCGAGAATGAAAATGCACCCGAGGTGCCAGTGAAGGGACTGAACTGCGACACAGTGACGCAGGTCAAGGAGAAGCTGCTGGATGCTGTGTACAAGGGAGTGCCCTACTCCCAGCGGCCCAAGGCTGGGGACATGGACCTGGGTACGCGGAGGGGCCACCATGGGGCTGGGGGTTCGGCAATGTACCCTGTGTGTTCTGAGACATGGGCAGGGGTGTCAAGGGCGCAGGGCTCAGCTTGGTGGGGAGCTAGGTGGGCCTGTCAGTGCTTGCTGGTCTGGTCTGTGAACAGCCATGGAGGAAGTGGTAATGGGGCTGGGCTCTGGGGCCCGGTTAGAGGCTGTGAGATAGGGGTGTCTGGGCTGGGCGGCCATGGAGGACCTGAGGGAAGGTGTGGCAGAAGGCTGGAGTCAGGGCCACCATGATTGACTTGGGTTCCTGTAGTTGGGGCTTATCCCTGGGGCTGAGTTGGTGGCTGGGGCACTCAGTGCCCAATGGGGCCCTGCCTGTTCATGGCCTTAGTAGTGCCCTCAGGGTCCCCCTCCTGTGGGTGTTAGTGCAGATGGTGGTCAGGAGGGAGCAAGGCCCTGTGGCCCTGCCCTCCAGTGCCCTGCTCCCCACAGAGTGGCGCCAGGGCCGCATGGCGCGAATCATCCTGCAGGATGAGGATGTCACCACTAAAATCGACAATGACTGGAAGAGGCTGAACACGCTGGCCCACTACCAGGTGACCCTGTCTGACAGGAGCCTGGGCTGTGCCTTCCAAAGGCACCATAGCATCATTGGCACCAATGTCAGAAGCATTGGCGAGAAGGTGGTCCAGCCTGGGGCTGGCAGCAGAGTTCGAGGAGGGGGCAGAGGTCTTGGGGACACTCCCAGGCTCCAGTGGGCACTGTTCCGGCAGCCTGGCTCGGGGTGGTGAGCTGCCCACCTCCAGGCTCAGGGCAGTGGTGCCACTCAGGCCCCTAGGGTGGGCTGGGCATCTCCATTGCATCCTGTGGAGTCATTGTGTCCCTGCCCTCTGCCTGCAGGTGACAGATGGGTCATCAGTGGCACTGGTGCCCAAGCAGACATCCGCCTACAACATTTCCAACTCCTCCACCTTTACCAAGTCCCTCAGCAGATACGGTGAGGGGATGGGCAGGGGCAGGGGCAGCCCTGGGCCTGGGCAGATGTCAAGACTCAGGGACGTGGTCACAGCCTGCCCTTGTGTTCTGGAGGCTGTGCCACTCCCTCTGCCATGTGTCTACCCTGTAATGCTGCTTCCCGGCCTCCTCATCTGTCCCCAGCAGCCCAGGGAGGAGGATGCAGGTCCCAGGGTTCAGATGAGGCAGGGCCTGGGTGCAGCCATATGTATGGGGACACAGGCCACCCACTGACAGGCCCGACTTCTGCAGAGAGCATGCTGCGTACAGCCAGTAGCCCCGACAGCTTGCGCTCGCGCACGCCCATGATCACACCCGACTTGGAGAGTGGCACCAAGCTGTGGCACCTAGTGAAGAACCACGACCACCTGGACCAACGCGAGGGTGACCGCGGCAGCAAAATGGTCTCAGAGATCTACCTGACCCGGCTGCTGGCCACCAAGGTAAGCAGCCACATGAGGGTGGCCAGGCTCCAGTTGAGTGTTCCGAGCTGGGTCAGGCCCCCCGGGGGGTGCTGGTGCCTGGCAGAGCCCTGGAGCCTTGCCCCCTTGCCCACCCTCAGGGCACGCTGCAGAAGTTCGTGGATGACTTGTTTGAGACCATCTTCAGTACAGCACACCGGGGCTCCGCCCTGCCACTGGCCATCAAATACATGTTTGACTTCTTAGACGAACAGGCCGACAAGCACCAGATCCACGATGCTGACGTGCGCCATACGTGGAAGAGCAACTGGTAAGGGGGGGTGCGTCCCACACGGCTCGGGCAGCTTCCTCCTTCCCCGCCTGGGCTTAGGCACGTCTCCTGCTCCAACTGAGCAGGCCCCTCGGGTGAGGGAGCTGCATGCTTTGTGGGGGCTGCTGTGTGAGAGCTGGGGCTTGGTGGGAGGCAGTGAGGATGACACAGGCGCTTGTGGTGCTCACTAGTGTGTGGCCCTTGCAGCCTGGGCCATGGAGGCTGCAATGGAGACCAAGACTGCCTTTGTCACTAGGACCCGGTACCAGTCACCCATAATTTAAGAGGGGAAAGATTTATTTTGGCTCAGTTTGGAGAGGTTTCAGCCCTTGGTTGGATGGCTCCAAGGCAAGGCAGAATGGCAGAGGGACCTGGTGGAGGAGAGCTGCTCATAACATGGTGGGCAGGAAGCAGACTAGGAGCCATGCCCCCAGTGACCCCTTCTAGCCGGACCCTGCCTCCTAACAGCAGGTCAGCTTTGAACCCCCATAATCCAGGACCTCTAGGTATAAACCATAACAGTATGTCACTTGCCAAGGCCATGGGGCACTGTGTGTAGAGGCAGGGGTCACACAGGACCCTGAGCTCACCATGCACCTAAGGAGAGGCAGCAGGGCTTTGCAGGGCTGAGCCTGTGTCGAGAGATGCCCAGGCGCCCAAGTGGCTCCCTTCACAGAGTGCCTGCCATGGTCAGTGGCCCTGGCTTTGGGCACTGGTGTACCTGGAGGACCAGCCCTGTGCAGCCCCAGCCCTGGCCCCACAGGCCAGGCTCCTGCCCCAGGCAGAGCCACTCTGTGCATATCTGGAAGCCTGCAAGAGGGCTGTGTGGACAGGTGGTTGGTCAGGGGTAACTGAACACTTGTCTCAGCAGAAGGGGCTGCTGCTTCTCTCCACAGGATCCCACAACACCTCCACAGCCTCCCCAACCCCTTTCAGGAATATCCAGCGCATGCCTACAATGGCTTGCACACCCTCCAGTCAGCAGCCACATCCCAACTCCAAGCCTAAGTCTCATTCCTTTTGGGAATCCTGGCTTCTCCCCTCCCCACTGTTCCCAAGACTCTGGTGGGGTACCTCCCAAACCTGGAGTGCAGCCTGGGGCTCGGTGGTGATGGGGTGGGGCTTGCAAGCAGCACCCTCCCTGTCACTTCAGCGGGGACAGCCCTGCATATGGAGGGTTCTGGACCAAGCTGTCCAGGAACCACCAGCCACATATGGTTGCTGAACACTTAGCATGTTCCTGGGTGACTACTAAGGACCTCAGTTTTCAGCTTCATTTGGTGGCCTGTGATGGCCGTCTCTGTGGTGGTGGTGTGGACCCAGGGCTAGGGGCTCCTTAGCGATGTGTCCTGGGGGGGCCCCCTACCCAGCATGCAGGCTGGGGGCAATGACAGTGTGTGGGGCCCAAATCTGTGTGGTGCATGTGACCCCACACATCTCTGAGCATGGGAGTGAGGCTGTGTGAGAGGCACCAGGTGGAGGCACAGTCCCCACCCAGGGCCTGCTTTGTCAGATGGTGCTGGACTCCTTGGAAGCCGGGGTCAGGAGACTGGGCTGGAGGCCTGACCCTCCTGTGCTGTTCAGCGGGGGTGGCGGGGCCCGAGCATGGCAGCTGAACCCCTGGGCCTGTGTGTCGCAGCCTGCCCCTGCGCTTCTGGGTGAATGTGATCAAGAACCCGCAGTTCGTGTTCGACATCCATAAGAACAGCATCACGGACGCCTGCCTATCAGTGGTGGCCCAGACTTTCATGGACTCCTGCTCCACGTCAGAGCATAAGCTGGGCAAGGACTCACCCTCTAACAAGCTGCTCTACGCCAAGGACATCCCCAACTACAAGAGCTGGGTGGAGAGGTGCGGGCGGTGGGCATGGGAGGGGCTGGGGGGAGCAGGCAGGGAGAGGCCCTCACTCCTACCTGGCCGGCCACAGGTACTACGCTGACATCGCCAAGATGCCCGCCATCAGTGACCAGGACATGAGCGCCTACCTGGCCGAGCAGTCCCGGCTGCACCTGAGCCAGTTCAACAGCATGAGCGCCCTGCATGAGATCTACTCCTACATCACCAAGTACAAGGACGAGGTGAGCCGCGTAGGTGGGAGGTTGGTCGCCTCTGCTGGGCCCTTCCCTTCCCCTCCCTTGGTCAGTGGGGATGGCTAGGGAGAGGGAGGGGATGGGCTGCACCTCCGCTGTCTCCGGCAGGACTGTGACAGGGTTTATAGGGCTGCAGCTGGGAGATGTCTCCAGGTTGAATGACTCCATGGCTGGGCTGAAGCTGTGGAGCTTCTTTTTCTTCATACAGGACGGACAGACTCTTGGGAGCCACAGGCCACAGGCAGGGCAGGCGCAGTTGGTGCCAGGGCACAGAGGCAGAGTGCACTGGGTGGCCGTCTGCAGGATGCCCTGGGGCTGGCTGTTTCTGGGTGTGCAGGCTTCTAGTCCCCAAGCCAGGCAGGGGCACTGGAGGTTCAGAAGCAGAGGGCCAGGCCTGACTTCTGCACTCAGAGCTAGTGAGGCCAGGTACCTTCTGGGTGCCCCAAGTGAGGGAACAGGCAACTGGCTGGAGGTGGGGAGGCCACAGAAGATGCTGGTCTGAGATCTAGGTCTTCAGATTTAAGGGCAGCAGAGCTCCAAGTGCCCCATCCTGTGTGGAGGTCGCCACTGAACTGAGAGAGGGCCTCTCAGGCCAAGGCTATGGAGCAGCATCCAGAAAACAAAGTCAAGGGCGAAGGAGGGGACAGACTCAGAAGCTGGGGTGGCAGGAATCCCGGGTGACAGCTAGGGCAGTGGAGAAAGACCAGCCCAGGGTCCCAGTGACTACAAGGGCCAGAGAAGCAGAGGAGCCCCGTGCTCAAAATAAAGGTGCAGAGAAGGCCAGGAGGGAGGTTGGCGGTGTGGCCATATGTGGAAGGGCCCTGTGTCATGCAACGCCGGTGACTGGGTGGCTGTCGGTGGGCCACCTCTGAGTCCGCCCCTGACTCCTCATCTGCAGATCCTAGGGGCACTGGAGAAGGACGAGCAGGCACGGCGGCAGCGGCTGCGTAGCAAGCTGGAGCAGGTGGTGGACACGATGGCCCTGAGCAGCTGAGCCCCTGGCCAGTGACCGCCCAGCAGGAGGCGGAGCCAGAGGGCTGTGGAACAGGGACCCCTGGAGACAGCTGCGCCACCGTGCGGAGAACCAGGAGGTGCTCGGGGCTGTCACACAGCCACCATCCTCCCGGCCTCCCTTCCTGGGCTCTCACGGCATGGCCAGGCATTTATCAGTATGGGTGTGACAGCACCTGCCTGGTCACCTCTGCCCAGGATGGCCTTCCCAGGTCTGGGCACTCAAAGGGTGGCCAGCTGGCCCTGCCCAGGGACTTTTGCCACCTGCGAGAGCTGCCTGGGGGCCTTCACAGGAGTAGAGGTGGCCTCCACAGGGTGAGGTCGGGGCCAGAGCCCCCAGGGCAGGGCAGCAGCCTGCCTGTCTCCCACAGGCAGGGCACGGGGCTGGGTGTCAGCAGGCAGCGCCTCCCTGGCTGCCACCAGCGGACCAAGTCTGAGGATCAGGGGCCTGGCTGGCAGCCGGTGGGAGGGGCACGCACCCAGGATCAGCAAGATGAGCTAAAGCCGTCTTGCCTTCTACATCCAGCGCCCCGCGCTCACCACCCCTCGCTGTCCTCAGATTCACCGCGTGCTCTGCGCGGCCGAGGCCGGAACGCCACGTCCACCTACAAAAGAGGCTCTGTCCCCTCCTATGGAGGGGCTGCCCACAGCTCCGAGGGACTCGCAGACGAATGGACAGGCAACCCCCTCTGTCCTCAGGGCTGTGCCTCTGGGAGCCGCCGGGCCTTGGGGCTCCAGCTACAGAGTGCATGTTCCCATTATTTATTCCCCTCTCCTCTTGCTCCTGCACAGCCGCCTGAAGTGGGCTGAGCCCTCCACCACAGAGCCCTCGAGGACGCTGCCCTCCTGCCTCTCTGCCCCTCCCACCGTGGCTTCCATTTTGGCCTTTCCTGAGCAGTAGGACACTGGGGACTGTTTTTGTTTTTAAAGGGAAACAGGCAGTCCACTGCCCTCTGCCTGGGCAGTGAGGGCGAAGTGTTCGACCCCTGCCAGCCTGGACAGCTTGGGCTGTGATGACGGGCAGGGTCTGAGGGCCTGAAGTCGGCTGCCACCCCTTTGCCGTCTACGGCAGGAGAACAAGTTTTTAACGGAACCCTGTACATATATATATATATATATATGTTGTGTGTGTGTATATATATATGTGGCTCTGGCCTCATCTCCAGCCCCAGTGGTACTATACAGTTACAAAAGGAGAATTCCGAAAAGCGATTTAGAAGAAAATCCAGGTGGTGGGAAAACACTACCAGGTGGCGCAGAGAGAATATTCGGGTCTCTGGGGCCAGAGCAGAGCCCCAAAGCCCGTCCGCATCCACCCAGCGCCCCGCACTTGCTGTGGACAAAGGAGTCGAGAGCCCCAACCTGCTGCCAGCCCCTGAGAGCTTCCAGGGTATGCAGGGCCTGTGGATTTGCATGATTGTGCTAGCGTTTAGTCTGAGTTGATCTTTTGCAAACTGCAAGTGTTGAATCTAGAGGTGGTTAGACCCTTTTTAAAGTTTTTTTTTTCTTTTTAAATGAATCAGTCACTTGTACAAGCAAACAAGCAGCCCACCCCCTTTTCAAGTTCACTTTTTCAATGGTACTAAAGATTCTAAAGGACTTTAAGGGACAGCTAACTGTGGCCAGACCTGGCCCCAGTGCCGAGGGCAGCATGCCTTGTGTCCGAGGGCTGCCAGCCTTGGGGTCCCCCCCTAACCCCAAGCAGTGTGAGCCAGTCGGGTCTCCTGGGATATCAGGTCAGGAGCTGCTCCCTCGTGAGGGGCTTGGTGTGTGGTTGGTGAACTTCTGACTCAGGGAGCTCCTCCACCCCGTGGGGCGCTGAGGGGGGCCTGGGCACCCTACCCCATGCTGCCTTCAGCCCTTCCAGCCCCCCTCAGGCCAGAGCTGAGGCCAGCCCAGCTGGAGATGATGCCCTTATGTCCTCCAGGATTCCCTTTCCTGGTGTATTCTGTCCATTATGACACCTCCTGGCTGTGCCTCAGTTTTCCCCAAAGTCTTCCCTGGATACTGGCTTCAAGTGGAAGCCCACAGTTCTTCCAGTCCCACTTGGGCCATGCAGGCCTCTCGGTTCCCGCACACCTTCCAGTGTATTTCCATCCATTCCCTTCCCTGGGCCTCATGGCCGCTGCTGCCCTGCTCAGTCCAGTCAGGTGGCCTCATCCACATAGGGAGCATCAGTGGGCAGTAGGACGGTATGACCGCCCAGCCCTGCCTAGCATGACTTCCCTGGGGGGACCTGGCCGCGGCTGAGCTCATGGCGTCTGCTCGTAAGCACTTTAGCAAACCTGTTTACACAAGTGTCAATCCAGCTGATTCTAAGCATGCTGTGTCCGAGGACAGCAGGTCTCCCTGGAGTGTCCCTGTGGGGCCCACACCACCTGCCAGGTCCTGGGCTTAGGCCCTCATTTCCTCTTGTCATTAATCCCCATGGTCCCCAATCTGTAGCACCCTAGGGACTGGGCCAAGCACCCTGATCACCTCTTGATGGCTTGCTAGGTGCTGTGAGCTCCGAGGGGGGCTGGGGGCCTGGTCAGAGCCCACTATGCTGGGCAGTGAAATGCCTGGGACCACCTCTGCCGCCCAGGCTGGGGCAATTTCTGTTGGTGTCACTGCCTGCCATGGCCCTGCTTCTCAGCCCCTCCCAGTCCTCCCGGCGCTAGGCCCCCTTCCCTACACCCAGCCTTGGAGTGCCTGGGCACCAATACCTCTATCTGTCCCTGAAGGCCCAGCCACCTGCCTGTTCTCCCTTGGCCTGGGGGGTCCACAGTAGATGGTGTAGAAGTGGGGCCTGGGGGCCCCAGCTCGCACAGCATGGAGTCCTGGGATGGCTGGCGCCTTGCGCTTGCATGGGAGCCCAGTGCCCAGCTCCTACCCTATGATCCCTTGCTGAGGGCCCTGGCCCCCACGTGTCCCTCCCAGCCCAGATCTGATGGCTCACTCGTTGGTGCTACACAAGCTAGAATAGATATATTTAGAGAGAGAGAAAGATATTTTTAAGACAAAGCCCACAATTAGCTGTCCTTTAACACTGCAGAGCCCCCACCCAAAAGAACAGTCACTCCTACGGGCTGAGCTCCCGGCCCTCAGCACTGCCTCTCTGGAAGCAGCACCGCTGACCGGCTCTCCTCCCGCAGATGTGTAAATACAAGGCGATTTCCTATTTTACTGTTCTTCAGATTTAGTACTTGTACATAAACACATTAAGGAGAGATTAAACATTTTTGCTAAAGCTCCTGGCTCCGGGATTTCTTGATGAGAGGTGTCTGGGGGCTGGGTCTCCTCGCTATGGCATTGGGGGGCTGCAGTAGTGTGACAGCCACACTCAGGGCAGCCTGGGGGAGATGCTGCTGGGGCTCCTGCCTGCAGCCCCTGGCAGAGCAGTGGGTTGGGTCATACCAGGGGTGGTGGCCTTAGCACCTGAGGACTTAACATGTCAGCACTCGGGAGGCTGAAGCAGGAGGATCACTGCAAGTTTGAGGCCAGCCTGGGTTACGTGGCAGGAGCTTGTCTCAACAACAAAACAGCATGTACAGTGGCCATATGTGCTCAGTGACCGCTGATGGCCCAGTGCCCCCAGGGCAGGTGCTAGGTCTCTGGGATGGGGTGCTCAGCCCAGGTGACACGTCACAATCCTCAGCTGAGACTAAAAGACACCCAGGCTGAACCCCACTTGAAGGTAGCACTCCACAGAAGGACCTGGGTGACTCAGCCTGGTTCCCAGTCCCTCATGGTGAAGCAGGAATCCTGGGACCTTGTTAAATGCAGATTCTGAGCCCAGGAGCCCGAGTCACCTTGAGGCCCTGCCATGAACAGAAATGCATTCCCCTCCTGGGAGCTCTGCTCGGAAGGCTTGGGTCTTTCACAGATCCCTGCTTACTCGCAGTGGAGTAGGTGTTCTGCAGGTGTGGAACTCTGGACCCGCTCTCCAGTTTGTTTCATCACCAGACTGGTGGCCACACCAAACCCAGAAGCTGGCAGTGGCGATTGGCTGTGCTCATCCTGGCGTCCAGAGATGGCCACAGCAGGTGAGGTGCATCCTGGGGATTCTCGTCTCTGCCCACATCTCCAGGCAGAGCTGGTCCACGCCCATAGTGTACTCCAAGCTGTTTGGCCACCGTCAGCCGTGCCAGTGAGGGAGCTCTGACAGGGCCCTGTGAGGTGGGGTCATCCTCAGCCGGAGCCCACATGCAGGTTGCCCAAGACGCTCTCCATTCATTTCCCAGGACTCTGACATCGGCTCATAAATCATCATCATCATCCACACCTTCTGCTCCCAAGCAGGCCCCTCCTCACACCTTGGACTTCAGGCACCAAGCTCCACCACTGGCTCGATTGCTCAAGAGAAATCAGGGTAATCATGAAATTGCATAGGAAACAAATTTAGCAAGTGTGGTCCTGTTTGGGGGTGACACGGCCTGTTCTCACTGCTTGATCCCCTCCAGCTCTCCGGCACAATCAGCCCTGCCTCAATCACCCTCGTGGGGCCTCTGAGGGAGGGCTCCGGCCCCACCACCCTAAAATCAGGCTGTGGCTGCCTCAGAGCCGCAATCAGCTCTTGCTGCTCCAAGGTGATCAGGCATAATTATGCAGAAGCAGCACCTTCTGATTGCCGCACACATCTCGTTGTTGCCTATCAGAGGCACCAAGACCTTCAGGCTATCAGGGCTGCGGCTTGCGGCTGCTGGGTCCTTGTTGGGTGCCTGTGTGTGGCAGAGGTGCCCACTCAGCACACTGAGAGCTCTTGGTCCTCCTCCAGGAACCCCAGAGCAGCCACGGCTAGGGGCAGAAGACAGAACACTGAAGATGGCATGGATTAAAAAGCCAGGGTTAACAAACAGGGTAACTGCAAACAGATGCAGGTGCCATGAAGAAAATACAAGGCTGGCGTGCAGGGCATTGCTGGGAGTGAGTGGGTGGGAAGAGCTGTGGGACAAAAAGGAGCCAGCCACAGTGATATCACTGGGGACGGCATTCCTGGGAACAGGGAGGGGCACCTGTGGCATCCCTTGCTGGATACCTATTGCCTTCCCACTTCCTCCGTGCATGTGGACTGTCCAGGGTATGTGACCTATTCTTGTCCTCTCAGACTGAATCACCAGAGCAGGACCTAGGGCTGAGTGAGGGTCCCAGGGAGCACAGCCTCCACCAGCCCCCCTGGGCATGAGGGACGAGCACACAGCTGACCTCTGTGCCTCAAGACCAGGCACGGGGAGTGATTGCTTCTGTAGCATAGCCCAGACCACACCAACGTACACCTCGGTGCCTTGTGTCAGAGGCAAGGCCTGGGGACAAGGACATGGGATCACTTGCCAAGCACACAGGACTGCTCAGGTACGGCCAGATGCAAGCTCAGCGGTCCCATTAGTCACATCTATGTGACCAAGGCTCTGCAGAGAAGCCCAGGAGCTTGATATCCGGAGCGTGGTGCAGAGCTGGGGTGACTGGCTGCCTGGTGAGCAAAGCCCCAGGTGCTAGGGATGTGGACAGCAGCCTGTTCTCTGCAGCAGGTTCCTGTGAAGCTACTACCAGCCCCTTGGGAGACTCTCCCAGCTGAGGTGCTGGGGAAACGCATTCTAGGGACCGTTGCTGCATCCAGATGAAAGACCACAGCAAGAAATACCTGTTAGTGTTGCTTTCCATTATATGAAACTGGGGAGAGAAAGTTTGGGAGGTGGGGGAGACCGGTTGACTCATGCAATAGAAAAGTCCAAGGCAATGTGTAGCCTCTGGGATGGCTGGATCCAGGTGCTCCTATGAGGTCACCAGAGGAGGAATCCATCCTTGCCCTTTGTCTTCTGTGGGAGCTTCATTCTCAGGCAAATTCTGCCCAAATTTGGGTCAAGGATGGCCACTAGCTCTGGGCTTATCAATTTAGCAATCTCATGTCAGCACATGAGTCCAGGTAGCAGTTCATTGGCCAACTTTAGGGCACATGTCTTTCTTTGAACCAATCGCTCTGGCCTGAAGGGTCAGGCACTCTGATTGGCCAGGTTGCATGCCCAGGGGCTATAGCCAATCCATTTGCACTTTGGGCCTGTAGTAGGGAGCTGGAGTGAGGGAATCTGGAGCAGTGTGCGGGTTCTCATGGCACCCGGGATGGCTGTCAGGAGGAGCTCGTAGCAGTTGATTATCTGGTCTCCTCCCAGAGGCTCACAATTGCCAGATGTGCACTTTGAATACACTTAAAATTCCTGAGTCCTGTCTGCCTCCCAGCTCTGCCTGTGAGCCCAGCCCTGCAACCTGGCTGCAGCTCTCCGCAGTCGTTAGTGAGCCTGGCTAGGGGACAGCAGAGTGGACGGAGGGGTCACACCTGCCTGCCTGTGGAGGGCAATGGACCCAGCACACAGCATTTTTGCAAGAGGGTTGGGGTAGGGATCACAAAGTCGGGGTGGTGGGGTGGCTCCAGCCTGGGTGACACCCTTCTCTGCTCCATCAGCCCCCACTCACCAACCCTCCACTGGGGTACCCCTGACACCTATGCTCTCCCACTATTCCCAGCCACCTGCCCACTTACCCCAGGGACTCCGTCCATTGGCCACCATCCAACTTACTTGCACCCTGTTCCCCTTTCTCTCCAGCCTGCCAGGTTAGGCTGAGATGAGGCTTCCAGGACCCTGCAAATCATGGCATCAATTTGGTCGGCTAGAATGTGGTCTAGAGGGTCAGTAGAGCCATGGAGTCATGGAGAGGTGACCTTGGGGACTGTGCCTGGTCCCTGGCACTTTCCTCTCTGGCTATCTTCCCCTGCCAGCATGAAGCCGCTCTGCTCCCCTGTCCACCTCTGCTGTAATGTTCCTACCTTGGAACTGGCCAACCATGGGCCAAAACTTCTAAAACCGTAAGCCAAATAAACTTCTCCTTCTTAAAGTTGCAGATGTCAGGTGTTTTGCCTGAAAACAAAGACAAGACAGCTGAACGGTATATGCTATGGTTTAGAGATAAAATATTCCCCAAATGTGTTCATAGGTGGAGCTTTTGGAAGGTGACTGGATTTGGGGGGTGATAGAGGACTTGAGGTGGGGTCTGGTCAGAGGAGGTTGGTCACTGTGAGATGGAAGCAACGGCCACTCTCATTTTCCCCTGTGCAGCTGGAGGGGGTGTGTGGCTTTGTCTGCAGCATCCATCCCTTCCCCTGCTTTGCTCCCCCTAACTCTCCCATTGGATGGAGGAGTTTGCTTCAGCGTCCTCCCTGGCTATCAAACCTCCGCTCCAACATGAGTGCAGCGAGACAGGCAGTGTGCCACCCCTCTCCCCCTCCTGCCACTCCAGATGCTGCTGTAGCCTTCGTGAAGCAGGGAGGGGGTGCCCTGGAGAGGCTGAGATCAGGAAGAGAGAAATCTGGGCCCAATAATTGCACACCCAGCACGCACAGCAAGCTTTCAGCCCCACCCCTCACTGACACAGGCCCGCGGGTCCCATATAAGCAGCAGCCCCATCCGCTTCTCAGGTTTAGTCTGGAAGGGCTCCCTCCAGGGTGCTGAACCCCTGGGCTGGAGCACAGGCCCTGTTAAAATAAAGTCTTGCTTTGGTGCTCCTGTAAACATGCTCTGGATTTATTTCTCGGGTAGTGACTGCAAAAGTCCTTTAATCTACTTTGGACAGAGTGAGTGGTTTCTTTCAAAAGAGCAATAAATACTCAGAACCATTAGCACCAAAGAGCTCCAGAGATCGCAGCCAACAAAGGTCAGTGGCAGAAATATGGTGTCTAGCAGAGTCAGCCTATGGTGCCCAGCACAAGGTGGCATTGCACGGTGATGGCTGGTAGTGGCAGTGACCGGCCCCTGGCTATGTCAACTGTGGGCATCCAGCATTACCTGGTGTCATCTGCTGACATCAGGGCTGCCCTCAGAGCTGCATTTTGCCAATTCACAATTTCCATCTGAATTGAGCCAAAGAACCCTAAGCCGATAAACTGTCCTTCCTTAAACTGTGGGTGTTGGGTATTATGTCCCAGCAATGACAGGAGTGACAAAGACAGGACATGTGGAAAGCACAAGGACCTGAGTTTGATCCCTGGTGCCAAAAAAATCAAAACAACCAAAAACTAAAATGTGGTCAGGGGAAACAGCCACATTAGGAGGGGTCAGGTCCGTAGTGCCCAGTGGGGTGCTGACAACTTGTCCTGTGTTCAAAGAGGATCTCAAATATTCACTCATCATAGCAGTGACAAAAGGCTGAGGCTGTGATATGCTGATTGCTCTGGTTTGATCACAACACAGTGTTTGTACGAGGATGAAAACATGGTGCCCTACTCTGTAAATATCCACAATTGTTCCATGTCTATAAAAAACACAATGTTTTTCTTTTTGCAGTACCAGGGATTAAACCCATGGCCTTTGCACTGAGTTACATCCCCGGCCCTTTTCATTTTCCTTTTTAAACTGTAAGTGTCTAAATTGCCTGGGTTGGACTTGAACTTGTGACCCTCCTGCCTCAGCCTCCCAGAGTGCAGGGAATATAGACATATGCCACCATGCCTGGCAACAGATTTGTTTCCAAAAGTTTGAGCCTTTCCTGGGAATGTATGTGCCCCAGGATGCAGTCCAGTGGAGGGGACAGCCCTGTCCTCTCACCCTTCACGGTAGTGATGTTGGTGAAAAACTTCTCATCCCAACAACCCCTGGCTACAGACTGGACTCCTGGACCCTCTGGAGTCACTTGCAGTGTCCAAAGCAGAGCCTCTCATATCTACACATCTTGGCGATGCCATTGCAGGGCGAGACTCTCGCAGGAGCCCTGAGCAACCCTCCTGGGCCTATGTGGCCGCATGGCTTCCATGACAGGGCCATCCCCACTGAGCTCTACACCCTAATAAGTTCTGTGAGCTCTGCCCCAGCCAGGCTGACAGAGGGGCTGGGGACAGAGGTTCAAGCTGTGCAAGCCTCCTGGCTCTGCCTGTCTGTCCCCAGCCTCTGCCAGAACCGCGGGTCTGGCTCCCACTGGCTGCCCACCCAGCTGAACCCAGCCGTCACACCTGGGTTTCCGTCACCTCCGTTGTGACTGACAGTGCCCTTTCTGCCTCAGAGTGGCTTCTATCAAGGAAACCAGGTCACGAGTCCTGAGACACCGGCGCAGGTTCCGGGTGGCGTGTGACACGCTCCTTTGTCCCCACTATCCACAGGTGGCTGCTGGATCTGGAAGCTGGGCCAGCCCAGGCTCTGTTCTCCACCAGGCAGGACCCATGTGCCCCTCTGTCCCTGCCTCGATGGTCCTCCTGGCCTCCTTCTCCCTGCACCCGAGTCCTCTGTCCACCCTGAATGAGAAATTCAGAAGGGAAACTTTACAGCCGAAGTGGGTACTGAGGGTCACTTGCCCAGAGTAGGAGGTAAAAATAAATATAACAAAGATGAGAGGGCCAGGTGGGCTTCCAGCAGGCTGCTGCCCAAGACAGGCTCTGATGAATCGGCAGGTGCAGGCGAGGCCGCTTCATGGTGGGACAGAGCCTCGGCTGGGTCAGCCAGCCGTTCTTCCTGGGCACCACTGGCCTGGCTGCATTTGGGCCCTGGGTCCCCTGCTCCCTGCACCGGCTGCCCCCTCAGAGTGGGCCTCCCAGGGCAGTTGTGCACCTGGCCAGCAGACCCTGAGCCTCCGCACCCCTCCTCCCTGCCCAACACATCTCTGTCCTGATGGCTGTTTCCCTGGAGAACCCTGGTGTCCCGTCTCTGGGTGCTCCCTGAAGCGCTCACTGTGATACCCCATGTCCCCCCATTGCTTAGTGGGGCCCAGTGCTGGCTCCATGCCCCTGACCAAGCACCCTCCCTGGTCCTCTCAGCTACTCTGAACCTTGGACCTGGTTCTGCTCGGCTTGGCCCTGAGGGGTGGGACATTCCTGTCATTCCGTGCTCCTGGCAGTGCCTAAAGGACGCGGAGGTAGTGGGCAAAGGCAGTTGTGGGTTTAGCCTTTATCTTTTTGCAGTTCTGGAGGTGGAACCTATGGCCTTCACACTGAGCTACATCCCAGGCCCTTTTATATTTTTAAAACTTTTGAGACACGGTCTTACTAAATGGCCCAGGCTGGGCTCAGGCTTGTGATTCTCCTGCCTCAGCCTCCAGAGTGCTGGGATTTTTTTTTTTTTTCTGGTACAGGGGATCAAATTCAGGACTTTGTGCTTGCAAGGCAGGCACAGTGCCACTGAGCTAAATCTCTAGCCCACTACTGCTGGGATTATAGGTGTGTGTGACCCCATACCCAAGTAGGGAGAGGGATTTCCAATTCTTGTTTGCTGCTCCACAGGCCAAAAGCAAGAATACCCATGGCACAGACTCAGTCACCTCTGACACAAGGGCAAGGCCAGGGGTCAGGGGTCAAGGAAGGAGGCTCTGTCTCTCCTGGTGGAATTGAGGAAAAGGCAGGTCTGAGGGGGAAGCCTGACTCCGCCTTCCTCACAGACACAGCCCTTGTCACCTGTGGGGTGAGGAGGGACTGAGAATTTCCCTGCAGCCCCTGGAAGCGTACAGAGGTCCTAGGAGGCCAGCAGATTACTGGGGGCTGAGGCGGCAGTGTGTGTCTAACAGCCAGGGGCATCCAGTGCTGAGGTACAGTGAGTGACAGCTCCAGGGACGACCTTGTACACAACAGTCTGCACAAAAGGCACCATATGGCATTGTGCTGTGCACCACCCACACAGCTGGACTAGGTGGATGTTCCACTGAAGGCTGACAAAGGAAGTGACTTCCCTTTCCTGAGTATCAGGAAGACCCTCAATGTTGCCTTAGGGCCCAAAGCCATCTTGGGAAGAAGGAAGGAAAGGCATTGAAAGTCCTAGGAGGAAACTGAACTGGGACTGGGACGTTGCATTTTTTAAGAGAGATCATTGAACTAGCACTAGATTGAGTTAAGTTTAAGATTTTCCTGCTTCCTGGCAGTGCAAGGTTATAGCCACTGATTAAAAAGCTACATGAGCCAGGCATGGTGGTGTATGCCTGCAATCCTAGTACACAGGAGGCTGAAGCAGGAGGTTCCCCGAGAGTTGGAGACCAGTCTGGACTACATAGTGAGAACCTGTTTCAAAAGAGAAAAGCAGCAGCGTGAACAAAGGAACCTGAACGGGCAGTATGTACTTTCACCCAGAGAACCCACAGGCCCAGGGCTCCTCCTGCCTCACCAACACTTGTTATTATGTGACTCTTGATTACAGCTACCCTAGGGGTGTGAAGCTAACAGCCGGTACCTCCCTGCAGTTTTGACTTGCATTTTCCTGATGGCTGCTGACGTTGAGTGTCCTTTTCTGGATCTTTTTCGGCCACTGTTTAGTTTCTTTGGAGAGCCATCTACCACATTTTCCCCCACATTTTTGTCTCCTTATTACTGACTTATAGCAGTTCTCTGTCGATTCTGGATTCACGATCGGATTCATTATCAGATAATGTGATTTGCAAACTTCTTCTCCCACTCTGTGTGTTGTCTTTTCACTTTCCTAACAATGTCCTTTCACTACCATGCTCAGAATACAGAAGGAGAAAAACCAACCTTAGGTGGTGTAAGGACTTAGCTTCGACTGCACAGCCGCTTCCTCTTCTGTTTCTGGAGTGGCTTCCGGAACTGCGGGTTGCCCCTTGTCTGAGTCATAGGCTCGGTCCCTCACCCCCGGAAGGGTCTTGCTTGTGGCAGTTTCCCAAGGACTCCTCACCGCCTCTTCCTCCTACCCTCTTCCATCCTCACCCTCACCATCCCGCTGGATCTCAGTTGCTTTGTTGGTTATTTGAACCAGGGCCCAGGATGGTGTCAGGAAGTCCGTGGTACGATCGCTAACTGCAGTGAAGGTTTAAAGTTTTAAAAATTATTGCAATAAGAGACACACTGCCATGAGTCCCCTCCCAAATTGTCCTCCTTGCTTTGCTTCAAACACATCCCATGGTTCTTCAGACTGTCTGAAGCAGCTCTGGTTGTGATCTTTTGTGAGTATCTTTAGCTGCACGGAGGTGGCTGCCTCGGCGTCCTCATGTGCTTTAAAACATTTCCCTTTCATGATCATTTTGACTTCCGGGGAGAGCCTGAAGTCATCTGGTACCATATCTGGCAAACAAGGTGCCCGAGGACACAGCGTGACATTTTTATGAGCCTGCCAGTGGCATTCACTGTATTTTTGACCACATCTTGTAAAGACATGGGAAGGAAGCCTTCTGGAACTGCTTCAGAAAGTGGCAGGAGCAATGGGTGTCCCTGCTTTGCTTCTCTTGCTGGAACAATGGCAGCTCCACAGTGGCACTGAACTGCCACAGCCATGGTGGGCACCGCTGTCAGAGGCAGGACCCTGCTGTCCCATCAGGGCACCAGGCAGCCTGCAGTCTTAAACTGGGCTGGGGCTGCAGTCCATGTGACTGCAACAGCCCTGCTGTTACAGGGGCTTTCCCTGTCACATGTGCCAGCGACTTCTCTCAGACCCTCCCGTCGTCCCTCAGGGCTGGGCGTGCAGACTCCCGGGCTCCTCCTTGTTGTCTGGGAGACAGCATGGCCAAGGTCGTTGCCTGTGACTGAGACCAGTGCCTCCCAGCCATTATCACATCCCTCCCGGCCCTCCTGAAGCCATCACTGCTGCCCTAAATGTCCCAGCTTTTTGTGTCACTGCTTCCCCACTCAGAGTTGGGGGTGGGCGCCCACATGTGCATCCTGGATTCCTGTGCTTTGACTGTGGTCCCTGGGCCAGGCCATCAGCCTCCCTGGGCCTCAACAGTGACAAAGCTCAGCCCACCCCCTGGGGGTTGGGGACAAACAGCGTTGATAGGACCGTCAGGTGTCTGCAATGCTCACAGTGTTCATCATCTGTGACTGAGAGCTACCCTGAACCCAGGTCCTGCAGCCGTGCACACTCTGATGTCACACTCCCGAGGGGCCAGGGAGGGCCCTGGGGATGTCTTCCTCAGTGTCCTCCTCTGGCTGTTCCTTGGTCAACAATGGCTGAAATGTAGTCACGTGAAGTCCTGACAGTGGGAGGGGCTGTCCCCAGGATGGTGCGTGCCCTGCCCAGCAGGAGTCTCTGTCCTCATCACAGGGAGTCTCCACGGGCCAGTTCGGGAGTCCTCACAAGGGGCAGCTGGCTCCAAGAGTGGGTGCTCCAAGGGGAGGCTGGAGAAAGCTGGAGTCTGTGCTGGCCTGGCCTTGAAGGTCAGGCGTGTCTTTGCAGAGGTCGGCCGGCCCCACACAGCCCAGAAGGGAGTGTCAAGGGGTGGTGACAGGTGGAGCTGTTCCAGGTGGAGAAGCAGGGCCTCAACCTGGGCTCCCTCCAGGCTGCAGGCCCTGGGGGCTCTGCAGGACGGGCTCGTACCAGACAGCCTGATGGAGCAACCAGGGCCATTTCATCCTTTCCTTCTCACTCTTGAACTGGAAGTTTTGTCCAATTATTTCCATCACTTCTTGTGTATTAACATAAATATTTAAAGCTATGAATTTTTCTTGGAGGAGCATTATCTCCACAACAGTGTTTTTATTACTTCTGAATATTGTAAGTTCGGGTGTTGCTTTCCTCCTTGATCCAGAGGTTGCTGAAGAGAGAGCATTAGCATTTCTAAGCAAAGTCCCTTTTTCTTAGTTCTGTCTAGTTTTACTGCACTAGGAGTAGAGAAGTTTTTTCTGTAATTATTTTTTGATTTTTTTTGCCTCAACTGTGTGGCTATGTTGTTCAGGCTAGCCTTGAACTCATCATGCAGCCCAGGCAAGCCTCAAACTCACAGTAATCCTTCTGCCTCAGCCTCCCGAGTGCTGGAATTATAGGTGTGTGACACCACACTCAGCTATATTTATTATTTTTTAATAAAATAAAATGCATGTGATTGAAACATTCTAATTGTAGCAATATCATGCATAAGAAAAAACAGGTCCAGGTTAGGGACAGAGCTCAGCAGTGAGTGCTTGCCTGCCCCTGGGTTTCACCCCAACACTGCAGAAACGAACTAGCAAGCAAGCAAGCAACCCCTTGTCCCTGTCCTGCTTTGCTGCCAAGCATGGCCCCTTAGGTAGGTATTTGCAGCCACGCTCGATGATGGCTTTTCTGCTAGGGACCCTACGTGTCCAACACAGGCTGCTGATTCTGGGCATTTAACTATGAGGCAGCCCCTCCGTTGCACCCCTGGACGTCCCTATTGGGATTTGTGGTTAAATCCATTGCCGACATTTCTATTGCTCTGTGTGACTATCATTCACAGCCAGGCCCTAGAGTGCACTATGATTATGCTTTTTTCTTGTGCGATTTCTGCTTTGTAATTGCCCTACTTGGGGGCTTGAGTGGTTGTTATTATTGTTATTCAAATATATTAGGAAGCCCCCAATTTAAACTTTTTCTTGACAGCACCCTGCCTAGAGCCCCTGATGTCTGAACTGGCTACTGCAGTGGTCTTGGTTCCTTCTGTCCTCATTGCCTCCCCATGTCCTCTCCCTGGCCCCCTTCCTGGTTTGTGCCCTCCATGTGCACCAAGCACATTTTCTAGTAGGCTTCTTAGTAAGTGCAGACCACAGAGGCAACACTTTTGAGGACTTGCGTGTCTAAAAATATTTTATTTTACATTTTCATTTTAAAATGCTTAGCTTCCGTGAATTTAGTCTGCCCTCTATTTCCATGGGTTTGCTATCTGTGGGTCCCACCAACCATAGATGAAAAATGTTATAAAAACTGAACACATACACATTTTTTTCTTGGCATTATTCCCTAAGTAATATGGTATAATAGCTATTTACATAGCCTTTACATTGTGTTAGGTGTGATACGAAACCCAGAGATGATTTAAAGTGTGAAGGAGGACTTATGCTGGTTACATGCAAACGCCATGCCATTTAATGTGGGACTTGAGCGTCCAAGGGTCTTGGTGTCACTGGGGCACCATCCACCTCACCCACAACTTGAAGGAAAGGTTTCTTTGGTTCACATTTCAATCCATGGTCGGCAGCTCCAAGGAAGAAATGGGCCTGGTGGAGGAGAGCCGCTTACCTCATGGCGGCCAGGAAGCAGAGTGGGAAGGGAGGAGCCAGAAGGGAGATATATCCTCCTGGATCACACCTGCGGTGACTATCTGACCTCTCAACGGCAGGCAAGTCAGCTATGAGCCCCATAATCCACACACCTCAAAGCCCCACGTCTGAGTATGTGAGGTGTATAAACTGTCACAGGCACCAAGGAGCACATACTTGGTGACGGTCTGGCTGGGGATGGAGTTCTAGGTCACAGGATGTTCTCCTTCAGCACTTTGGAGCCACTGCATGGTTGTTTCCTCCCTTTGAGAGCTGCTGAGGAGAGGAAGTATGGAATGAGAGTGCTGGGCCTTGCCTGTGACCTGTTTTGGTCCCTTGGAAGGTATGTAGCTGTCTCTTTGCCCTGACACTCTGGCATTGTGTGTCGACATGCCTTGGTGTGGGTCTTTTTCCTTTCATTGAGTTGGCCCCTTAGCAAGACCCTTCAGTGTGGGAACCAGTGTCTTCCCATCTAGCAGTGTGCTCTTTCATTCTTCATGGGTGATTTTCTCTCTTTACTTTTCTCTATTCTCCCTGGATTCCTAGGACATTGGACATGCTGGATCAGCTAGGTGGATCAGCCAGGTGAGTTTTCCTGTGGTTCCCCCCACCTTTGTGATTTGATCTACTCTCTGGAGGGATTCTTCAGCTGGATTTTCCAATTGTCTTAATGAATTTTCAGATTTATGCTCTACGTATTTCACTTCTCAGAGCCCCTTCCAGGTCTGAGAATCTCCAATGTGGCACACACGCCATATGTCCCCCACAACAGCTCCAGTAGAATGTCACAGCCAGGACACCAACACTGATCCGGGCAGGGCACAGAACACTTCCCAGGTGACCAGAAGTCCTGTCCTGTGCTTTCACGGCCACATCCCCTCACCTCCCGCTCCTTCTGTCTCTGGGGATCACTAGTCTGTTCTCAGTAGTCCTGTGACCCTGCCATTTCAGCACTCACACGAATGGAGTCATAAGGCAGGGATCAGCTCAGACTGGCTTCGCCCTCAATATTGCTCTCTGGAGACCCTCCACACCACAGCATGGATCAGAAATTCACACCTTAAGGCTCAGCAATTTGGCTCAGTGGTCCCGCTGCCTGCCTCACAAGCACAAGGGCCTGAGTTCGATCCCCAGTACCAGAAAAAAAAAAAATCATACCTTTTATTGCTGAACAGTACTCCATGGTACACTTGTACTGCAATGTGTCCAACCAGTCATCCTTCCAAGGGTAGGTCTAGGTGTTTCTAGATTGTTGTGTAAATTGTTGCGGGAACACAACTTTTTATTTCTCCAGGATAAATGCAGATGAGTGCAATTGTTGGGTGGCTTAATAGCGGTATATTTAGTGCTATAAGAAGCTGCCACCCTGTTTTCCAGACTGGCTATACCACACTACATTCCTACCAGTAATGCACGAATAACACAAGTTCTCTAAATCCTCACCAGCTTGTTGTGTTGTTCCTTTTTGTTTCTGAATCAGGGCCTTATATGTAATCTGAGCTGGCCTTGAACTCACAATCCTCCTGCCTCAGTCTCCTGAGAGCTGGGATTCTGAGCATGTACCACCACGGCCAACTTTATCACTGTTTTAGTTTTAGCCATTCTGCTAGGTATACAGCATATCTCATTGTGGGTCAGAGTTGCATTTTCTTTATGGATAATGATGTGGAATATATTTTACTTGCAATATCTTTGCACATTCTTGGCATCTGTGTATCTTTGGGGAAATGTCTGTTCCTGTCTTTTGCACGTTCTGTAATGGGATTTTTTAGTATAAAGTTTTGGGTGTTCTCTATGTGTTTTACATACTAGTCCTTTGTTGGGTAGGTGGCTTATAAATGTTTCTTTCTGTCTTCAGCTTGTTTTTTCTTGATTCAGTCAATAGGGTCTTTTGCAAGGAAAAGTTTCAAATTTTGGTGCAGTCCAATTTTTCAGATTTTCCTTTTATGGATCATGCTTTTGGTGGCAAGTCTAAGAACTTTTTGTGTGGCCTGAAGTCCTAGTGATTTTCTCATGTTTTTTTCCCCCAGGAAGTTTTATAGTTTGATATTGCATGTGTAAGCCCATAATCCATTTGAATCAATTTGAATAAATGTGTGAGGTTTAGATTGATGTTCTTTTTTTTTTTTTGTAGCTATCATTAAAAAACTAATAGGCTAGGTGTGGTGGCACAAACCTATAATCCCACCACTCTGGGAGGCTGAGGCAGGAGGATTTCAAGTTTGAGTCCAGAGTTAGTGAGATCCTGTCTCAAAATAAAAAAAATTTTAAAGGGCTGGGGAGGGTTGGGGATTTAGCTCAGTGGTGCTGCCACCTGCCTCGCAAGTACAAGGACCAAGTTCAACCCCCAGTACCTAAAAAAATAAAAAATAAGGGCTGGAGACCTAGCTCAGTGTGTAGACCTCAGGCTCGACACCCAATAGTACAACAAATAAACACATAACCTAATTAATTGTCTTCTTGCTGGGACAGCTTTAGGTTTTTAGAAAGACTAAGCAAATTTCCATACAATCCCCCCTCTCCTTCCCAGATTTCCTGTTGCTAACCTCCTGTATTAGTATGGTGCACTTGTTACAATGAATGACCCAATACTAATACATTAAAAATTTTAAAGCCCATAGTTAACACTTAGTGCTCTACAGTTCCACAGATTTTAGCAAACTGTGACTATTAAGAGTGACTGACAATCTAATTGGATCAAGATGCGTCACAGATTAGTGAAGCACATTTCTAGGTGTGTCTGAAGGGGCTGTGTTGGCATGACCTTGGGTCGTGCATCTGGTCTCTGGGTCTTTCCTCCCTGCCACTGTTGCCCTGCTCTGCTTCCCAGCTGCCATGAACCAGGCAGCTTTGCTTTACCACACCCTTTCACATGCTGCTCCTCCCTTGGAACCAGCTGACCATGGACTGAATCCCCTGAAACCATGAGCCAAATAAGCCTCTCCTTTAAATTGTGGGTATGGGAATCATGTCCTAGCAGTGGGAAAGCTGATTTATACACAAATGGATCCCCCTGCACAGGATAATATGGAAGTTTCTTTGCCCTCAAATTGCCCTGTGCTTCAGTGACCACTGATCTTTTCACTGTCTCAGAGTATTGCCTTTCCCAGAGTGTCCTACATTTGGGGTTTGCAGTCTTTTTGCACTGGCCCTTTTCACTTAGTAATACACATTTGAAGTCTCCTCGTGTATTTTGGGGGCCTGATGGGTCACTTATTTTTTTGAGAAATCACTGAACCACATTTCATTGTATGGATATATCTCATTTGTTCATCCATTCTGTTGCTGACAGACATCTTGATTGCCTCTAGTATGGGAAATTATGAATAAAGTTGTTCTGCACACAGCAGTAGGTTTTCAGATGGATGTTGGTTCATTCACCAGCAATGAATGAATATCTGTTGTTCCTCATCCTTACCAGTATTTGGTCATTTTTAAAATTAGCATACCGTTCTTATTTTATGGATACAGCATTTCTCTAGCCTCTATAAGACTATTAATTAGCATTTTAGGTCAAGTTTCCTTCCTTATTGTTGATTTTCCCCATTTTCTTTTGTTTTATATCTTTCATGTTTGGGCTTTCTGCGTGTATGGTCATTTTTGGTTCTTTATTCATAATCAATAACTAACTGGATGTTCCTAAGTGGGGCTTTTAGATGGATGAGTATATTTTTTGGTTAATTGCAAGGCAGAACAGCTGTCTTCCTGGAAGATCACCAAGGGTCCAGTGAACTCCCTAATACCCTCCTTTGTGGAGAAGCAGGTGTACAGCTTCCTCTGCCTGGAGGACTATGTGGGATTGGAGGAGGAATTTAACATTCACTGAAGGAGAGATAGTCTCTTTAATAAATGGTGTTGGGAAAACTGGCTACCCACATGCAGAAGATTGAATCTACACTCCCATGTGGATAGCTAGTTTTTCCAACACCATTTATTAAAGGGGCTATCTTTCCTCCACTGAATGTTTTTGGACTCTTTGTCAAAAAATAAATAGTTGAATGTGCTTGGGGTTGTTTCTTCATCCTCTGTTCTGTTTCACTGATCCTCACATCTCTCTGTGCAAGTACCATGCTGTTTTTATCATGTAGCTTCAAGTCTGGGATTGTGAGGCCTCCAGTTTTGCACCTATTACCCAGGATTGCTTTTGCTGTTTCGGGTCTCTTCTGGTTTCATATAAATTTTAGGATTCTTCTCTCTAGTCCTGTGAAGAATGCTATAGATATTTTGATTGGGATTGTACTAAACCTATATATCAATTTTGAAAGTATGGCTATTTTAACTATATTGGTCCTGCCAATCCAGGAATCAGTGATATCTTTCCATTTTCTGATGTCCTCTTCAATTTCCTTTTTCAGAGCGCTGTAGTTTTTGTTATAGGAGTCTTTTGCCCCCTTTGTTTTGTTAATTAATAAATATTTGATTTTTTTTGGTGCCATTGTGAATGGTATTTTTTTCTAATTTCTCAGTGGGTTCACTATTAGTATACAGGAATGCTATTGATTTATGTGTGTTGATTTTGTGTACTACTGCATTACTGAATTTGATTATTATAAGAGTCTTTTGGTGATTTTTTGGGGTTTTTCTATGTGAAAGGTCATGTCATCTGCAAATAATGATAATTTGATTCCTTTTTTTTTTTTTTTTTTTTGGTACCAGGGATTGAACTCGGGTCCTTGTGCTTGCAAGGCAGGCCACTGAACCGCTGAGCTAAACCCCGGCCCTCCTTTTTTCTTAAACATATCATTTTTTTTCTTTATTTTTATTTTTTTCTTTATTTATTTGCCTAATTGCCCTTGCTAATATTTTGAGTACTATGTTGAATAGAGTGGTGCTAGTGGAATCCTTGTCCCTGATTTTAGAGGGAGATTTTTCAGTTTTCCTCATTTGATAGGATGTTGGCAATAGGCTTGTCATAAGTGGCTTGATCAGATTGAGGTAAGGTCCTTCTGTGCTTATTTTATTCTATTTTTATCATAAGTGGATGTTGGATTTTGTTAAAGGCTTTTTCTGCATCTATCAAGATGCTCAGGTGACTTTTATCCTTGCTTCTATTTATGTGATTAATTATTTTGACTGATTTACATATGTTGAACCATCCTTGCATCCCTGGGATAAATCCTACTTGGTCATAATGTATGATCTTTTTGATGATTTGTTGCATTCTGTTTGTATCTTTTTGGGGAAATTTTTGCATCCATGTTCATTAAAGAGATGGGCCTGTAGCTCTCATTTTTGGTTGGATCCTTGTCTGGTTTTGGAATCAGGATAATGCTAACTTCCAGAAACAACTTGTGGTATACTCCTTCCCTTTTGGGTCCATTAAAGAGTCTGAGGACTATTGGCACAAGATCTTCCCTGAAGTTACTGTAGAATTTGGCAGTGAATGCATCAAGACCTGAGCTTTTCTTAGTTGGTTTTTAAAGTGAGTGCTTCAATTTCATTGCCTGTTTTTAGATAATTCAGGGATTTTATATCTTCTTGGTTCAGTTTTAGTAACTCATATGTATGTAGGAATCTATGCATTTCTTCTGAATTCTCCAATTTGTTGGCATACAGGTTTTCAAAAGAAATACTAATAATCTTCTGGATTTTAGCAGTGTCTGTTGCGATTTCATCTCTTTCAATTCCAATTGCATTGATTTGGGTCTTTTCTTTCCTTCTTTTGGTAAGACTAGCTAATAGTTTGTCTATTTTACTTATTCTTTTGAAGAGCCAGCTCTTTGATGTATTGATTCTTTGTATTGCCTGTTAACCTCAATTTCATTGATTTCTGCTCTGATGTTTATAATTTTCTTGCTTCCAATTGACTTTAGGTTTGGATTGTTTTTATTAAGTATTAAATTATTCATTTGGACTTGCTTCTTTTTTCTGATGTGGGCATTTACAGCTATAAACATCCCTCTTAGGACTACTTTCATTATGTCCCATACATTCTGGTATGTTGTACTGGCATTATTGTTTAATTCTATAAGCTGTAATATTTCTTCTGTGACCCATTGATTACTCAAGGGTATATTGTATAATTTCCATGTATTTGAGTAATTCCCATGGTTTCTCTTGCCACTGGGTGGAACATTCTGTAGATAAAATCCATTTGTTCAAGTTTTGTTCAGCTCTAATATTTCTTTGCAATTTTTTTTTGGTCTGGATGATCTATTTGTGACAATGAGGTATTGGCACACTACATTCTGATGGTGTTTACTTTTATCTGATTTGTTTGTACCCATTAGTACTTGTTTTATGAAGTTGGGTTTGCCATTGTTCAGTGCATATATGTTACTGTTATTAATTCCCATTGAATTAGTCCTTTAACCATTATGTAGTGACCTTCTTTGCCTCTTCTGATCAGTTTTGGCTTAAAGTCCACTTTGTTTGAAAATAGGATAATTATGCCCACTTCTTTTCAAGTTCTCATAGTACAGAATATTACTTCATTGTCTCTTTCTATAATATTCTTGAGAATGTTTTTGAGTGCTGGTTAGTTGTCATTAATTTCTTTAGGTCCTCTTTATCATAAAACTCTTATTTCTCCATTAATTTGTTTTGTTTTGTTTTGTTTTTTGGTACTGGGGATTGAACTCAGGTCCTTGTGCTTGTGAGGCAGGTGTTGGAACCACTGAGCTAAATCCCTAGCCCACTCCATCAATTTTGGTACTGGATTGAACTCAGGTCCTTGTGCTTGTGAGGCAGGTGTTGGAACCACTGAGCTAAATCCCTAGCCCACTCCATCAATTTTGAAAGATAATTTTGCAGGATATGTCAACATGGGTTGGAAATTGTTTTCTTTTAGAGCTTGAAACACTTCACGCCAGGCTATCCTGGCCTTTAAATCTTACGTGCAGTAGTCTTCTGTGGTTCTAATGTGTTTACCTTTATAAGTGATTCATTGCTTCTCTCTGGCAGCTTTTAAGATTCTTCTTTCTTATGTTGGGCTTTGAGGATTTTGTTTATGATATGCTGTGGAGAGGTTCTTTTCTGATTGTGGTTATTTGGGGTTCTATATACCTCACTCATCTATGTGTTAAATTATTTTCCCTTACTTGTAAAGTTTTCTGCTGTTATTTTATCAATCAGGTTTTTATACTATTTGTGCTGCCTCTTGATTTTTCACTAGTTTCAATTAACCTTGGATTAGTCTTCTTTGCATCATCTAGGAACTGTTGGATCCATTTTTCATGTTCTCTTATTGTCTTTAAGGTGTCTCTGATTAATAGGTCTCTGACAGCTCTGTCTTCTAGTTCTGACACTCTGTGTTCACAAACTGGTTGCTTCTCCTGCCCATACTTTGATTAAATTTTTAATCTCCTGGATTTCTATTTGAAGCCTTTTTATGAACTCTAATTCTATGCTGGTCATTTGGGTTTTGCATCATTTTGTTTAGCTCTGTTAACTTTTTATTAATGTCTTCTGTAGACTCACTGGTCATTTTGCGTATTTGGTCCAATATCTATTAAGGTATCTTCTGTGAGCTTGCCAAATGTCTTATTGATCTGTTTTTGTTATCTCCCTTGATGTCATGTCTAATAATTCATGTGAGTGTCTTTTCGTTTCCTCCCCTTTAATGCTACCCCATGAATCATCTTTGTAAGAGTTGGGAGTTTTTGGAGGCATTTTGTTGGCTTGTCCTCTTGTCTTTGTACTTTTTAAAAATTGTTTGTTCTGTTGAGCCTGGGGAGTTGATTGTAGTGGACAGCTTTGTTTCTAGTATGGAGACCTCTTTAGCTAATGTCTACTTCTCAGTGTTGTCCTTTGGTCATGGCTAACTATTGGTCCTTGCCTGGGCCTTTGCTCAGGAGCTATCAACCTCCACTTACTTGGGATGGGAGACTACAGCATATTTTGCCCAGGACCCAGTTCCTCAGGAATGGGCCACAATATTGTTTATGATCCCAAGGCAATCCAGACAGTTGCACTCCAAGAAAACCAACTAATAGGAATAGCTGTATCACATTGGCTATAGTAATAACATTAACATCAATTATAGCATCAAATACATATTTAATATTGACAGTCCCTAAGGCATGTACCATCCTTAACGTAGAGACCAGATCTATAATTAGAGTATGAACATGAAGACAAACCAAATATTGACTTACTATTGACCTATAGTAAACATCTACTAAATGGGACAACTTTACCTCTACTAACAATAGACCACATTCTACAGCGACAGTGTAAAATTAACTAGCTATCTACGCATTCATAAAGCTTAGCAGTTACATTAGTAAAGATAGAGGGGTGGGGAACCAGATAATTAAAAAAAGCAAAATTGGAAAAATTAATGAATGGGATTTGAGAAGGAGGAGAGGAATTTGAAATAGGTGGTCCTATTAAGGAGAAAAAGGAAATTAATTGTGTTGGAGAACAGTTGCAGGAAAGAACAAATAAAAAAAGAAAAAGAGAGCAAAATACAGGAAATAAAAGAAAATAAGAAGGAAGAGAAAAATGTTGAAAGGGGGAAGGAGAGAGAGAGAGAGACAGAGAGAGAAAGAGACAGAGACAGAGACAGAGAGAGAAGGAAAAACTTCACTTCCACCCCAAATCCCAATGATGGAAATATAAAAAATAATTTAAAAAAATTTTTAAAGATTGAGTTAAAGAAAAAATTCCTCTGTTTTGGAATGACTGATCTCTTTCAAAGATCTGCCATGTTGAGATCCAGCCAATCATGATTTTCTCCACCCAGACTTAGCCCAGGTTTTTGAGTTGCCCTCCCTGCACCACAGTCCTCTATACCCTTTCACTCCACTTTGTCCTGTTGGTAGATGGGAGACACCGTCAGCCCTCTGGTCTCTGCTGGATGAGGCCACAGGGCAGCCGTTTCTGTGGGCTGTTCCACTGAACCCTGATAGCTGTGGTATCTGGTTGCTCCTTTCTCTCCCAGGCACTGTCCTCGCCCAAGATCAGGTTGTTTGGTTGTTTCGTTCGTCCTTGCCTCTGCTGCCTCATGCCAAGGAGAAGCAAAAATATAGAGCCAGCTTGGAGTTTGGAGTTGGATAGTCACGCCCCTGCGCGCGCGCGCTCGCGTGTGTGTGTGTGTGTGTGTGTGTGTGTGTGTGTGTGTGTGGACATGGGGCAAGTCTGGTGCAGGCCTGCTTACTTGCCCTCATTATTTTATAATGATAAGGTTAGCTGATACAAAAACCTTTCAACAACACAGGAGCATGTCAAGCCAAAAAACAAAGCGACAGCCAGAGCGACAGCCAAAGCGACGGCGCCTCACTGTTTCCTGCCGCTTTCCACTTCAGATGTCACACATCAGCATTCAGTAGGTATCCGATTGGGTGACTGGCTATGCACGCAGACAGCTACGCTCACAGAATGCACATCTTCATGTCCACACTTCCCCCGCATGCTGCGGTGGCAGTTGCTCTGCGGGCACGGTGGAGACATGCTTCTTGAGTCTAGAACAGGTCCCCCCAACCCCCATGCCAAGGATTGGTATCAGTCCTGGGCCTGCAAGGAACAGGACCACACACCAGGAGTTGAGCAGCAGGTGAGGGAACAACCCTTCATCTGTATTTCCGGGGGCTCCCATCATGCACATCACTGCCTGAGCTCCACCTCCTGTCAATCAGCGTCAGCATTAGGATCTCACAGGAGCCAGGGCAAGGGATCCAGGCTGTGCACTCCATGTGCGAATCTGTTCCTGAAACCACCACATCTCTCACCCCACTCCATGGAAAAGTTGCCTTTCATAAAACCAGTCCATGGTTCCTATCTCAATTACTTTCCTCGTTACTGAGACGTAATACCCAACACCACAACTTAAAGGAGAAGAGGTGCATTTTGGCTCCTGTTTCCGTCCAAGGTTGGCTGGCTCCAAGGCAGGAAGGTAAGGCAGAAGGGCCTGGTGGAGGAAGAGCTGTTCATGCGATGCTGTCCAGGAAGCGGAGAGGGAAGTGTGGGGGGGGGCTTTCAGGTCACACACCCAGTGACCTGCCTCCTCCAGTCAGACCCCGCCTAGCAAGCCGGCTAGCATGCCCCTATTCCAAACACACGAGGCCTTGAGGCCATTTTAGATCTAGGCCGTAACAGGGCCAAAAGGCTGCGGACCTGTGATCTAGAAGATTTCCCCTCTGAGGAGTTCTCCTTGCCCACTCTGAGGGCAAGCAGCTGGCAGCACTCAGCTGTGGGTTTGCCTCAGGTCCTAAAGTGACGAGGTTATGGTGTTCTTGGGCCAGCCCCAGCAAGGGTGGGTTGCACACAGCACCCTTTTATCAGCTGTCTTTGCTCCAGAGCTCTCTAGAGGTGGTGGAGATAGGTGGCTGTGCATCCGGGACAAGGGTCCCTGCTCATTGCTGCTCTGGTCCTGCGCTAGGTGCCTCTCAGCTGTCCTGATGCTGCCATGGCCTCTGTCTCTTAGAACACCCACGCTATGCGCCCCACTTCAGAACCAGGTGCCTCTCAGTCACCATTTATCAGGGACACCTTCTAGGTCAACACACATGTGTCTGCCTCATCCTTTTTCACAGCTGTGCAGCATTTCACAGCAAGGATGGGCCACAATTTACTTAACCACTCTCGAATTGGTATAACGTTAAGAGATCTTCTATTTTAACTGCTAAAAGTGCTGGGGATTTAGCTCAGTGGTTCTGCCTCCTGCCTCACAAGTGCCAGGCCCTGAGTTCAATCCCCGGTACCAAAACCTAAAAACCTTGTGACATTTTAAATAGGTATTTCATATTATGTATAATGTTATGTAATAATATGTCATAATACATAGGGTGTATTATATACCATAATAGAGATATGTGGTGTATAATATTGCATGTACTTATTAATGTGGATCATATATATATTAGATATCATATACTTATAACTATGTATTTTATAATATTATGAATATAATATTGTACAACAGTACATATGTATCCATCTATGTATGACATAAGGTTACATGTGACATGTGTATAGCATGTGATTAACATGAACCATGTTATATACGTAGGATATCGCATATGTGTACAAACAGGAGTTACATAGTAAATGTGTATTCCACAAGCATTTCAACAGGAGGGGTGTGGCTCAAAGCACCATGTGCATTGTCTGTTTCTCTGCTGCCTGTGCTCAGCGCCAGCTGTGCAGTGGACTCTGCCTGGCTCCTGCTCTGACCTCACAAACAACCCTCTCCTTAGCGGGTAGGGAGTGAGGGGCAGAGCGCGTGTGTAAGGATCGAGGTCCTCAGGCCGTTCTCCTCCGCAGGGCAGCGGTGGTGCAGCTCTGTCTGCACACAGACTCGCGGCAGGACAATTGTGTGCCCTCCTGCTGCTCACTAAGGCTGCCCCTGGGTCCCGCCGGAGGATGCTGATCTTCGGGCTCTTTGTGAATTTCTACGCAGACCAGAGAAGTACAAAATGGGAGTTGATCCTCTGTTGTCTCTGTAGGGTTCTGGCAGTTCTTTCTTGCATTTGATCTAGAACTACCGTTCCCTTTCTTATTCTTGCCGCATAACAATTCATCTATGGTGATGGTCAGTTCCCCCTTTCTGCCTTCTGTGAGCCCCCACTCTGAGTTTTTCTCATGCCTCCTTCTCCAGGGGATTTGGGGCTCCTCTTTCTCAGCCAGCCTTAGGCTGGGATGTGTCCTGGACCCCTGTCACAGGCTCTTCCCTTCCTCCCCAACCTGGGCGCAAGCAATGTTGGAATTTTGATCTTTAAGCAACCCAGCAACTTCCCCCCAGCGCTTCCTCCTCACATTCAGTTCGGCCTGTATCTTGCTGCCAATGATCTTGACCAGTGGGGTTACCATGTCTGCAGGACCCAGAATGTTTCCTGGGTCCCCCAACAGAGGCTCATGGACCTCCCGAGATTCTCAGTGTATACAGCTTACTGATAAATTAAACACAGGGCAAAAGGCAAGAGGCAAAGGACAAGAGATAGGTATGGGGGAGGGGGCAGAAACCCATAGCCCTGAACCCTGGCATGTAAAGTCTCCATGTCCAGACTTGCTCCTGGCTGGTGGTGCATTGTAAAGGCAGAGCTGAGGAGAAGCCGGACAGACAGAGGGCACCTGGGGTCCAGGACAGGTGCTTGCTCTGCTGGGTCCCGCGGACAGGAGGGCTTAGCCAGGGGCTGAAGCACACCAGTGGACACCTATATCTTTATCTGGAAGAGGACATGAGGGGCTCGGGTATTACCAGCCAGTGCCCAACTTAAGAGCTCACACATATTCAGTGGCTCCTGGATCTACCAGAATGGAAATATTCAGTGTTGCAGTTGGCTCATGCATATTTAGTGTTCCATGAATATTTAGTGCCTACTTGGTCCTTCAGTGGCTTCTATCCGTGTTCAGCACACATGTGCTCTTATGTCGTTGAATATGACTCATGGGGCACAACTCATGGGGCTGAGTTAATGACGCTTTGATGTCAAATTCCACCTGCCCGATTGCTTGCTTTCTCTATCAGAGTTGAGAAGGACCATTTTGGGGTTATTTATATATTCTTATTCTCAAACAGCATACAGAAGTTGCTTGACTTGTGATGGGGTTGTATCCTGATCAACCTATCTATGGGACAGGAAGAACACTGTACATCAGAAGTATTTGGAGCTTTACACCATTTTTCCATGCCTGTAATCCCAGCACTGAAAGAGGCTGAAACAGGAGGGTTGCAAGTCTGAGTCCTGCCTGGGTAATTTAGTGAGATATCTCTCAAAATAGAAAGTAAAAAGGTCTGGGGACATAGCTCAGTGGTAGTGCTCCCCAGTACAGCCCCAAAATAAAATGTATTTGGGCTGGAGGTGCAGCTCAGTGGTAAAATATTTGCCTGGAGTGTGCAAGGCCTTGAGTTCTATCCTTAGTACTGCAAAAACCAAAGCCAAAGCTAAAGCATTTATTATACCATGAACGTCCCAGGTTAGTAACACAGCACACTGTAGAGTTTCTGTTGTTTTCCCCTATGATCATGGGGTGACTGTCTTGCCTAGTGCTCAAGAGAGTATTGTATCCCTAGAAAGCTCAGAAGTCAAATCAAAGTACAGTTTCTACCGAATGTCTATTGCTTTGTCACTGTGGTAAAGGCACCTGGCTTATTTTGCTTAAGTCAAGGATTATTTTGCTAGCAAGTGCACATGGCAGTCAACCTTTAAATTAACTTTATGAAACTATTTGATATTTTATGCAATAAAAGTATGTTTAAAATGTGTATAAGTGGTGTTAAGATTTTGATCTAAAATGTTCCTCACAGGCCTGATATGCTTGGAAGGTGATTGGACCAGTGCTGGCCCACTGTCGAGTTCCTAGCTGGCCTGCTACTGGGAGGTGGGCTCTGAAGAAGCAGGTCACTGGGAGCATGACTTAGAAGAGTTCACCTCGCTTCCCAGCTCCTTCCTGTCCCTCTGCTTCCTGGCTGCAGGGGTTGAGCACCTGTCTGCTTGTTGTGTCTCTCGGCCATTCTGTGCCATGAACCATGGACTAAAACTGTGAGCCAGAGGAAAATCTCCTCCTTTAAGCTGGGGGTGTTGGATATTTTGTCCTAGCCTTAGTCACAAGCAAGTGACTAAGACATATGGCTTTAGAGTCATAACAAAAGTGCCAGTGTATCACCTCAGTTAACAGAGGTGACACTAATGGGCTTTAAAAGCCCCTGTGTGTTCCCTCTCCACCCGAAGTAGCTCAGTCTTCTGCAATTTATGCTAAACACTCTGTGTCTTTTATTGACAGCTTCAGCCTTCACCAATCTACTGCTTGGTTTCATTATTTCTGGATTTATGTAAATGGATTAAGCCATATGCATGGTCTATGATTTGCTTGTTTGTTCATAGACTGTTGAGAGACTTTTTGGAGACTGTTGTCGATGGTGTCACTGGGGCTTCTTTGGGGGAATGGAAGTTCTTCATTTTTATATAACTGACTTTGCTTTTTTCTCTTCATTTGTTTAAGCGATGTCTCTTAGTGCCAAGGTCCAAGAGGATTATCCTCCTGTGTAGTCTTCTGCAAGGTTCAGTTTTCCTTTCACTTTCCAGCTTTCAACTCACGTTGAGTAGATTTTTTAAAAATATGTTTTTGGGCGGGGATTTAGCTCAGTGGCACCATGCCTACCTTGTAAGCAGAAGAAGTTTGATCCCTGGTACCACAAAAAATATGTTTTTATTAGTGCTTGTTAAAATTATAAAATGCTGGGTTTCAATGTGGTATTTTCATACATGCATGTAACATGCTGTGGTCATACCTATTCCTCTGTGACCCTCTCTTTTGTACCTCTCCCCCTCATCCCTCTTATTCCCTTGTTCTTGTCTAATAATCACCTCTCTTCTGCTCTCATGGCATCTTTTTAAGATTCCACACATTAGAGAAACCATGTGATACTTACTCTGCACCTGGCTCATTTTGCTTAACGTGATCTCCAGTTCTGTCCACTTTCCTGCAAATTTCACAATTTTGTTCCTCTTTATAGTTAAATAATACTTCATTGTATATATATATTTTTTTCTCACATTGTTTTTATCCATCTGTTGATGGGCACCTGGCCGGTTCCATATCTTGGCTGTTGTGAATTGTGCTGCAGTAAACATGGGTGTGCAGGTGTCCCTGTAGTTCACTGACTTTAAATCTTTTGGGTGTACACCAAGGCATGCTGTAGCTGGATCATATGGAGTTCCACTTTTAAACCTCCATACTGATTTCCACAGTGCCTGTACTAGTCTATGTTCCCACCAGCAGCTTCAGAATGCTCCTTTTCGTCCATATCCTTGCCAGCATTTATTCTTTTCTGTATTTTTGATGATAGTAGCTCTGACTGGGGCGAGATGGGCTCTCAGTGTAGTTTTGATTTGCATTTCTTTAATTACTAAAGAGGATGAACTTTTTTTTCAAATGCTTACTGGCCACTTGTATTTCTTTGGAGAATTGTCCGTTCAATTTGTTTGCCTATTTAGTGACTGGGTGATTAGATTTTTTTGGTGGTTTTTTTTTGGGGGGGTCTTTGTGTATTCTAGACATCAATTTTGTGTCAGAGGAGGAGCTGGCAAAGATTTTCTCCATTTTATAGTAAGTTTCTCCACCTACATTCCTTTGCTGAGCAGAAATTTTTACTTTGTGCTCTCATTTGTGGATTCTTCTTATGCTGTTACAGTCCTATTTAGAAAGTCTTTGCCTATGCCTATGCCTGTGCCTTCAAGTGTTTCCCCTACATTTTCTTTCAGTAGATTTAAAGTTTCAGGTCTTATATCTCAGTCTGTGGTCCACTTTGAATTGATTTTTTTGGTGGGGAATACCGGGAATCCAATTCAGGACCTTGTGCCACTGAGCTAAATCCCTGGCCCCTTCAATTGATTTCTGTACAGAGTAAGAGATAGGGATCTAGTTTCAATCTTCTACATATGGATACCAAGTTTCCCGAGCACCTGAGCCTGTCTCTTCTCCTTTGTCAAGGGGCTGATATTGGTATGGGTTTGCATCTGTTCCTCTATTCTTCTCCATTGGTCTATGTGTCTATTTTTTGTGCCAATTCCATGCTGATTGTTACTATGGCATGGTGGACCTATTTGAAATTGGGTATTGTGATGCCTCTGGCTTCTGTCTTTTTGTTCAGGATTGCCTTGGCTATTCTGTGTTTTTTGTGGTCCCATATGAATCTTGGATTGTTTTTTACTAGTTCTGTGAAGAATGTAATTGGAATTTTGGTGGGGATTGCATTGACTCTGTAGATTCCTTTCAATAATATAACTATTTTAACAATAGTATATCTGCTGATCTGTGTACATGGGAGATCTTTCCATCCTCTGTGTCAGAAGAATTTACCTTTTTGGCTAGGTTGATTCCTAAGTAATTTTTTGAAACTATTGTGAATGGACTTGCTTTCCTGATTCTTTTTTAGCTAGTTCATTATTCATATATGGAAAAGCTATTGATTTCATATTTGTTACTTTGCTGAATTTATTGGCTCTAAAAGTCTTTCAGTGGAGCCTTTTAAGGTTCTCTAAATCTAGGATCATATAATTTACAAATAAAGATAACTTGTCCTTTCCTATTGAATCACTTTTGTTTCTTTTTCTTGTCTTATCACTCTGGCTAAAATTTCAAGTACTATATTGAAGAGGAGTGGTGAGATTGAACATCCTTATCTCATTTCTGACTTTAGAGGAAATGCTCTCAATTTTGTCTGTTCAGCATGATTCTGTGAGTTGATTTTTTTTAGGATGTGAGGAAGGGATCTGGCTTCCTCCTGATTTTTGGATAGATCACCAGTGGTCATCACAGCGTTTTGTTTTGACTATTTCATTCATTTTCTAAGTTTCCACAGCTGTTTCTGAGTGCTCTTCTGTTTTCATCCTGTGCTATACTACAGATCTGGAAGGTCTCTCAATGCCCTCCAGTGTGTTAAAGACTTGGGTCCCCAGCCTGGTGTTAGCAGGAAATGATGGTGTCTTTACTAAGTGGGGCCTGGAAGTTAGAAGCTAGGTCATTGGATGTATGGTCTTGAAGAGGATTAGAGACACCAGTCTCTGCCTTTCTCCTCTTATGTCCTGGCTATGTGGTCCCTGCCATCTTACCACAGCTCTGAAGCAACCAGGCTAACTGGTTTTGGACTGAAACCTCCAAAACTGTGTGGCAAAGGAAACCTTTCTTCTTCATAAGTTAAGTATTTCAGATAGGTTGTCACAGCAATGGAAAGATGGCTGACACTGGTATCTGTTTTATAGAACACTTCATGGGGGCAAGTAGTCTTGGTGACAGGAGGTGGCTCTTCCTTTGACATTAAAGGCAAGCAAAAGTGCCCAGCTCTCTGTCCCTGGTCAGAGAGGCTGGATAGGTGGGGCTGGGTATCCGGAAGCAGGGCTGGGAGGAGGGCTATGGTAAGTACCAGGGTTTTTAGCTGGGGGTTGGGGACACAGTGGTCACCCTATAGCCAGGGAATGCAGTGATGTGGATGGAGATACATATCTTACAGAGACCATTTGGGTTGTTCATGGCATGTGGTTTGTAGAGAAGTGGAGTGTTGGGGTGGACTGTCAGGGTACCACCTTGTAAGCAGAGACAGGTTGAGTTCCAACTCCTCTCCATGTCTCCCTTCAGGATTTCTGCAACTTTCTGCGGAGAGGCACCAGAGACCATATCACTGCAGGAATTCCTCACCCTGTGCCTGCATGATTTGCTCCCTTCCCTCCTTCTGGTCTTTACTCAAAGCTCCTTTTTGTAGTGAGATCCTTCCTGACCCCTCTATGTAAAATTATATTCCCTCACCCCAAATAATTCTCTGACTCTCTCCTAGCCTGGTTATCCCCATGGAGCTTTTCTTGTTGGGTGCACTATGAAATATCTCATCTACTGAGCTCACACTTCCCCTTTCCCCCTGTTACTGTGCCCTAATGACCAGCAGAGATCCATCCAATGACTAAGGGAGTGAGCAAAGATTCCCTTGGGTCCTAGGGTGTGGAGGTGGCAAAGTAGTTGCTAAGAAAGAGCTGATGAAAGAACATGCACAAAAATGGGGTTTAAGGGCCATGCTGTGCCCTTGGTTCCATTCAGCTAACTCTCTCAGATCTTCTCCCATTCACAGCCACTGGATTGCAGGGCCCAGAAGGCTCACACACCATCCATTCCCATCTTGCCTTACCTTCCCTTATCCCTTTCAAGGACAATGGCTCAGACATGGTCCCTGATTGACAGATGCAAACCTGAGGTCCTGGGGGGTAATGTAACTTTCTCAGCGGACCAGCCAGACTCCTTGATACCCATGAGGCCTGGACAGAGGAAGTCCCACAGATTGGCCAGGACTCCCCCTGCTGACCTATATTCCCTCATCCCCAAGTTCATCGTGTCTCTCTCTCTCTGAAGGTTGTTGCTTGGCAATGGTTGCTAGGCAAAATTCACAAGTAATGAAGAGTCAGGGCTCTTGATTGGAGGCCCTCAGGAATGCTGAGGTATCTGCAGGCTGTGAAAGACATGATTCAGATGTGGTCCTTCAGATTCTTGTCCTGGGCTGGCCCAGGAGGAGGGTGGGATGGCCACACACTTGGTTAGATTTCACACTGTGGCCATGATGGGGTGGGGAAGGTCACCTTCCTTTATATAGACCCCTCTTGCTGGCACTGGGAAGAGAGCTGCCCTGTGTGATGTGTCTAGGACCTTGTAGTCACTCCTACTCACTGCCAACAAGAAAATGGGGACACGGGCTCTGGTAACTACAAGGACCTGAATCCTGTGCACAGCCTGTGGGGTCGCAGGAAGATCTGGGGAGCTGGCCTCAGCTGAGGTCCCATCCCTGGCTGGCTGACACCTTGATCTCAGTCTCAGGAGACGCTGAGTAAGATGAACCAGTCCACCTGGGTTGGATACTTGACCTGCAGAGCAGTCACATAATACATGGGGGACAGAAGGAGTCACTAAATGTGTGGCCATTTACCATGCAGCATAGAAACTAACACACAGGCTGGGGCTAGGACTGGGAATCCATTTTTAGGATGGACTTGGTGCTGAAGTTGGCTGCTGGGACTGAGGAAGAGGACAATGAAGGAACCTACAAGGATTGTAGATCACCACCCTGATCCTGGTCTTGTAAGCACAGCTCTAAGAAGATCTCTTTGAGGTAGAGGCCAATCCCATTTACAAATGGAAAAGTGAGGTCCAGGGAGACTATGTATTGCCCAACCTCATACAACCAGGAAGAAGCAAGGTTGGGACCCAAACCAGAGTGATTCCAGCCAATAAGGCTTGAAGTTCCCCCATGACTGGCAAAATGAAGCTTCCAGACCATTCCAGATCATTCCTAATCAAGCGTCCTCAGGGGTTGCTTCCTCTGGGGATGTTGAGCCTTCCTGATTCATGAGTCTCCTTCACAAGGGGAAAGGATATTTGTCCTTAGGTGTTTAGACCTCCAACTGGCCTTGTGCTTCTGAGGCATAAGTCCTGGGTTCATCAGTGTGGAGCCATCTGTAGTGCTTGCCCGTTTACCCATTCCTTCCTCTGGCGACTTCCATTTCCGTTGCCGTATAGTTGGGTAGGGCTTTCAATCAACATCCCACCCTGTGGACTCATGACCCACTTAGGCTTGATCAAATTCTCTGGAATGGGAATCTGGAACAAAGGGCCACAAGTATTAAGTAGGGACTTTTAACCTCCACTGTTGTCGTTTTCACTAGGAAGACATTCTCTGTGGTTATACCTGGGACTTCCTGTTCTGCCTCCTCTTTTCCCCAACTGATACCCTTAATCCTGCCTGATTTGTCAACTTCATTGGATTAGGAAAGAGTAATAGATTATTAAAGAATTCTCCTGGGTGTTTCTAGGTGGGTCATGGAGGCAGGACTTTGGGTTCTATACCTGGTTCCTAGCCTCTTCCTCACCCGCAGTACCCTTTTCTGCTTCTTGGCTGCCATAAGGTGAGTAGTTTTCCTTTGCCATACCCTTGTGCTATAATGCCTTGGAGCCAGCTGTCCATAGACTGAATCCCAAAAAAAGTGACTGAAATTAAAGCTGTCTTCTTTTGAGTTGTGGGTGTTGGGTATTGTGTCTCAGCAGTGGGAAGGCTGACTGATCTATCACCCCTGGAGAGGGTGGGGGTCCCCCTGACTGGAGGGCATTAACCAATAGTTCAAGGTCCCTGGGGGCCAACTGGTTCCAGACTACACTGGCAGGCCATCTGTCTGTGTTATTGTTATCATGTTATTGTTATTGTCCCCTCTGTTGAGCAGAGAATTGTCCTTGCAGGTGCCTAGGGCGACTTTGCAGATCTGCCATACCTTCAAGGTGGTTGTCCCATGGTTTAGACTGGGAAGAAGGGCTGGAGACATGGAGTGCTGAGAAGCGGTGTCTCTACCCCAGCTGACATTCAGACCCCACCCTGCCCCTTCTTCTCAGGTGGGGAAGGACATTATTTTATCTGGTGCCTTGGCTCCGGGGTGGCCCGGAAGCAGACTCGTCCTGAATTGTCAAAACTGACAGGGTCTGGTCCTGGCTGGATCTTCCCTTTGTATTTGCTTAGATCTGTAATTATCCTGCCTAACCCATCCTTGCCAATATGGGTAGTGTCTTTCTTATCTGAGTCATTGGTCTTCTCCTTCTCAACACAGTGGAGCAGGGACATTTACTCTTCCTGCCTGGGTCACTGCTGATGGGAAACAGATTGACAGCCAGGACACTTGAGTCTGTGTCTGCTCTGCGGAAGCCTGGCTCTGTGACCTTGGACAAGTAATGCTCTGCCAGGGTAAATGAAGTAGCAGATTGGAGGGTCTTCTCCGGTGTCGGCACCAGCCAGAGTCCAGCTGCTAGCGTCTGTGTCAGCTCCGGGGCCCTCAGAGAAGTGAGAAGCTGGAGCAAACACTTGGTGGCACTTACTGTGTGACCCCTTCTCTGAGTGGATCGTCACCGTTCTGTTTACCAGAAGAAGCAGCTAGGGCACAGAGAAAGGCAGCAGCTTGACTAAAATCACACAGCTAAGGAATAGAAGAGCTGAGATTTGGACCCAGCAGCCATCCTGCCAAGACCTTGCCCTGCACTCTGTGCTGGGCCTGTCACCCTGTTTGTGCTTCTTGCTCTGGTGGCCCTATCCTGGTCCCTCCTCTCCCCACAGCTTTGTTTTACAGTGACTGTTACCCCTTATCCTGTGCTCTTCTCATGCAGGCTCTGTAAGGGGCAGCCTCTGATTGGTCCACACATGGAGCCTGACCAAACATGGCTGCAGGATGAGGGGAAGTGACCAGGGAAGGTGCCCACGTGGGAGGGGGCACTGACATAAGCGACTGGGAAGGAATGTGGCTGTTTGCTTAGGAAGGAGCTGTGGTTGTCACGGACTTTCTGAGCCTCTTCCTCAGCCTGGTTGGGGTCTTGTGAAGATCAGTGGAGGAAATGCTCTTACCCTTTTAACTTCCTAGTGCTTTCTAGGGGACAAAGTGTATTTATTCTCAAGCCACAGAGTGCTTTATGAGCTATGATGTGTTTTGTGAATGGCCAAGATGTGTACTCTGCTGGGGCAGCCACTGGGGACTGCCCAGCCGCCAGCCATTTCCCTCTGTCCTCGTCAACAGAAGACCCTCACATCCTTTGGGTAGAAGGATGCTAGTTCAAGGCCTCTGTGGTGGGGCCATTCTGGGCCATCTGTGACCTTTGGCCAGTGGCTGGCCTGGGTGGGTGTCACAGGATTGATGCCTTCGAGGTCCTGGGTCCTGCAGGGGTACAGGCACCATGTTTGTCACCAGACTGGTGGTTGAGATGAGTATTGGGTTCCCTGGTTCTGAGCACCCTGGGAAGTGGGGACTGATATTAACCAAGACTCCACCTTGCTTTTCTGAGCAGCTCTACTGTCTACCTGCCAGGACCTTTTATGTGCTTGTGTTCAATCCAGAAAGGATTGGCTTTAGATCACTTCCATCTGGAAAGAGGGATGAATGTAAAAGCTACCCAGGGCCACCCCTTCCTCTTGGCCCACACTCGGGGTGAGCAGAAACAGCCTCGAGCTTTCCAGCAGGTGCTTTGTGAAACTATTTTGGAAGAACTTTTAGAAATTTTCTTTTATGGGTCACATGTTAGTTTCCTAACAGTGGCAAAACCCCAAGGAAGACAACTTAGAAGAGGAAAGGTTTGGGCCGGGGATTTAGCTCAGTGGCACCACACCTGCTTCACAAGAGCAAGGTCCTGAGTTCCAACCCTGGTATAAAAAAAATAGAGGAAAGGTTCGAGTCTGTGGTCTTTCTGTCCCATCATCTCTAGGCCCATGCCGAGGGCAAACCTCATGGCAGAAGCTGCTCGCCTTGCAGCATCCAGGACGGGGAGGTGGTGGGGACATGGCACCTGTCCAGACCACACCCCTGTGGCCTGTTTCCTCCAACTGCCCTGCCTCCTCAGCCTTCCACCCCTAGTAGTCCATTCAGCTGTGAACCCATCTGTGGATTAGTCTGTGGTAAGACAGAGCACCCATGAGCCAGTCACCTCCCCAGAACCCCTCTTCTAGCATCTTGCACTGAGGACCCAGCCTTCAACGTGTGAGGCTTTTGGAGGATGGTTGAGATCCAAACTATAGCATATTGTTTAAATTTGTAATTACAAAAGATAAGTGTATAGTGCTCATTGTAGAGCATTCAGAGAGATGCATAGAATAAAACACAGAAACGCACCCCCTTGACAGTCCTATGGGTACCATAGTCACAGTGCAGTGTGACTCTGTCCTGTCCTCTTTACAAACACAAGCACCACACACACACACACACACACACACACCCCAATTTCTTTCTTTTTTTCATTTTCTTTGAAATCTAAAGGGCCTATGTTATGTGTCATGCAAACAGCTGATCTCTTCCCTGCCTGTATTGGCCTCCTTTGGAAGCAGGGAACACACACACACACCCCCCAATTTCTTTCTTTTTTTCATTTTCTTTGAAATCTAAAGGGCCTATGTTATGTGTCATGCAAACAGCTGATCTCTTCCCTGCCTGTATTGGCCTCCTTTGGAAGCAGGGACCTGGTGGTGCATTTAGGCCTTCTGTTTCTATGTTACTGTTCCCAATGCTTGAAAATGAAAGTGAGGGATACTTCATTAGGAGACAGTATTACTCTGAACCTTGGAGGAAGAACTGTGAGAGGCCTGGCCCTGGGCAGAGGGCCCCTTCCTTGGGAGGCCAGCCGCCTCTGTATCCCTCTTGCTGCCCTTGGCAGCCTCTGGACTGCAGAAGGAGGCCTCAGCCACCACGCCCCCCAGGACACCTGCCTCTGCATGCCCTGTGTGTGATGTGGAGGGACCTCCTGTTAGGGTCTCAGAGCAGACTCTGGGAAGTTGCGGGCCCTGCCCCTTGTGTGCTGGGTCATCCTAACACCCCAGCCCCCAGCCCTCCTGCCGTGAAAAGCAGATGCAAACGAGGGGAGGAATCCTAAAGGGGTGAGCAGAGATGCAAATACAGAAGCACACATACCAGGAAAAGAATTAATATTGTTATCGCACATGACATAAGACTTAGAAACAAGTGGTTTAAAGAAAGCTAACAAAGAGAACCTTAGAGTGTCAAAAATAACAAAATAAAAGAGATGAAAATGAGATTTAGGATAAAGAGATAAAAAGACAAGAAACCAATGGGCTGCCAAACAGAAGACCCAGGCACAAAGAGCAAAGATTAGGAACAAGGACAGAGTTAATATCCAGGAAATAACTGTTAAGTAGATGAAACCCAAGATTGGAAATGAGAATCCAGGGCTGAGGCATTATGAGTATAAATGGGTTTAAAAAGTGAAGAGAAAATGCAATTAAAGAACAGCTCTCTAAATGATCCCCCCTCCTCACAAGAACACAAAGGAACACAACCGCCTTCAGAGTAAATAAAGTGAAGAGGGGAAGATGAACGATGTGAGCTGAAGTTAGGCTGCAAGAAAGACTGAGGGGAGTAATAGAAATCAGTGAAATGATACGAAGGTAATGAGCTACACAGTCACGAGTGAGATCTCAATATCTCCCTTGTTCAGCAGAAGACACCACGCAGGAGGGAGGTGCCCAGAAACACCCAGCCTGGCCCTGGCATGGATCAGGACTCCGCCTCCTGCATCCCATGCCCTGCTCTCAGAAAAGGTGCCTCTACGGGGTCTGCCCAGGGGACCAGGCACCCTGAGCTGTCCCCAGGGATGCTGCACACTGCCCTGCCCATGACCTTCACCGTTTTCAGAATTCTGTAGCTTCCCTATTTGCCTCACTTAGAGCACAAGTGGCAAAAGTCCCCAGCCACAGGGCACCGCTAAGACGGTGTAGGAGGCTGTCAGATGCCAGCCTGCGTCAGAACCATGTGCAGGTGAGTTAAGCCAGGTCCTGACTCACCCATGGCAGGAACCTGGACAGGCTGGGTGTGTGGCTCTGACGAGCCTGCAAGGGCCTAGGTGACTTTGGATGTCCCGGGGCTGCTGTTCCGCAGAGACCTTAAAACATGTCTCCAGATGAGACTGCACCCTGCGTCCTGCAGCCTCGCTGCCCCTGCCTTCTGAGGGCTGCTTGCTCACCCCACCAGGGAGTCCCTCAGCCCCCTTGTCCTGCACTCCCTGCTCTGCAGGGCACCTTTGTCCCTGGAAGCCAGAAGGCCTGGCTTGTCCCTCTCTGACTCAAGGACACAGCAAAGGGCTTCCTCAGCTCGCCATCTGCCTGCACCTGCTCTGAAGGCAGGGCCCGTCCTCTGGGGACGCCAGGGCTCTGTTGCTGTGTGGCAAGTTCTCTGACCCAACTCGGGGACATCAGATGTTCAGATTCTGAGGCTCTGATTTGCAAAGGGCTCAGCAGGCAGTGGGAGTTGCTCATGTAGGGCTGGCTGGGGGTGGGGCTGGGCTGGGTGACTTCAGAGTGGCCCTGGGCTGTGGCTCAGGCTCCCCATGGCCTGGCACTGTGGGACTTCACAGGGACATTCACACAGGCCTTCAAGAACTCATCTGGCAGCCCTGTTGAGCCCTCCTCTGGCTACAGCTCTTGCTGTTAGATGTGCATCCAAAAAAACTGGTGGCAGCTCCAAAAGCCTTGGTGGAAAGTTACCAGGCAAATGCTTTGGCATCAAGAAAATGGAAGGTGGGCCCGGGGAAGAGGAAGTGCCTGTATGCTCTGGAGGAGGGGACAGTCCGCTACACTCAAGAGGTCTACGTGCCCAAGCCCACCGACCTGGAGGCTGTGGATCCGGTCAGCAGGCTGCCCAAGGGTGCTGTCCTCTACGAGACTTTCATCCACGTGGTTCCTGCCAAGCCAGAAGGCACCTTCAAACTGGTAGCTATGCTTTGAAGTCCCAGTTGAGGCCACTGGACAGACTTGGAGCCCAGTGACAGGAGGGGTGACACCAGAAGAAGTCAAGCGTTGGGGTCACGACAGCCTTGCGGGGAGGTCTGCAGGATGGTGACTGCAGGAGACTGAAGTGACACTGGGAAACCCTTTGGGAGAGCAGGACTGGGCCTGAATAAAGATAGCTGTTTGGGGACAGCATGGGATACAACTGCCTGCTTTAAAAAAAAAAAATCTGGGGCCACACATGCCCCCTCAGGTACCCAGCTGTGCTTGCAGAGGCACGAGTGGTCTTCACTTCTGGCACAGCTCGGCTGCCCTACCTGGCACCCAGGCTCAGCCTCACACTGTCCCCAGAAGAACCCATATGAGACTCTGGCTCAGGCTGGGTGGGCACGCTGGGCATCCCCTGCTGTCCCCGAACATCCAAAGTTGGCTGGGACTGCTGGGTTCAGGCACTGGGGATCCGTTCTCTTGGATCACACACCTCTCAGGAACCCTGGCATCTACCTAGGGAAAGGCGTGGAAAGCACAGGGCTTTCTAAGCCAGGAGGATGGAGTGGACACAGATGGAGAAGGAAAAAGAGAGAGGGAGAGCCAGTCATGGTGATGCATACCTGTAATCCCAGCACTCTGGGAAGCTGAAGCAGGAGGATCTCAAATTCAAGTCCAGCCTGGGAAATTTAGCAATTTAGTGAGATTTTTGTCTCAAAATAAAAAAGGGCTGGGGATGAAACGTAGTGAAAAGGCCCTGGTCCAACCCCCAGTGCTGGGGGCAGGGGTAGAAAGAGAGTCCCCAGCATGTCCTGAGCCAGCTGCTGTGGGTGGGTGTGCTGCTCCCTTCCCAGCCTGACTCTGGCCTCTAGGGATCTGGGCCATTAGGACCTGGGCCTCTGCCCCTGCTGCCCCGTTGTGGGCTGGTGCAAGGGTGGGGTAGGGAGGCCAGTGAGCAGTAGGGGAGTGGTCAGCACCTTAGAGACCAGTGGCCCCTGCCCAGTCCTGGCCTGTTCACCTCCTCCGCAGTCGGGGTGAGGGTACGGGGCTGGGATGGTTCGCCCACTCCACTGGCAGGGTCCCCACCCCCGGCCCACCTGCCAGGCTCGGCCCCTGTGCTGAAGGTGCACAGGGAGCTGCCTTCTCTGTCAGCACCCTCAATCCCCCTGAAAGATGCAATGTCCCTGAAAGTTTCATCAAAGCAGCTGCCAGCCTCAACTCGTGGCCTGCAGCCCAGGCCTGGGCCACACTGGTGGGTCAGCACAGGTGCTATAGGGCAGGGGCGAGGAGGTGGGCCTAGAGGTGGCCGTGCAGGAATGGGGTGGAGAGGGTACCCGGCCAGCTTAGGACAGTGCAGGCACAGCAGGCTGCAGGAAGGGTGGCCTTGCCCGACCCAGGGACCCTGACTTCTTGTTCAACCAGCGCACTTTCCCTCTCTCTACAGCTTTCATTACTGTCATTTTGAAAGCCAGACAATGCTTAGCATGGTGGTGCACACCAGTAACTCCCAGCTACTCTGGAGGCGGAGGCAGGAGGATCACAAGTTCAAGCCCTGCTTGGGCAACTTAGTGAGACTCTGTCTCAAAATAAAAAAGAAGAAGGGCCTGTGGATGCAGCAGCTCGGTGGTAACATGTGCATGGCCCTGGGTCCCCCCCGCCCCCCGCAGCACTGCTGAACCAAACAGAACAGAACACAGGCGGTGCTCTCCTGGGGTCGGAATGTAGGGCGATACAGGGCTGAACTCGCCTGCCTTCTTGCTGCTGCAGTGAAATGGAGCAGATGACGCCGCTCAAAGGTGCCAGCTGCCCCGGGCCCTCCTCGAAGCGGGCAGTAGCTTGCTCCCCCAGGGCTCACCGGCCCGACGTCTGCAAAACACTTGCAGTCTGGCTAATCTGCTGGGGAAATCATATTTGTAAAAATATAAAGAAGCTGTATTCTGGTCTCTCTTCAGATTGTATAAGTCTTTTGCCTTTTACTAAAAATATAAAGAAGCTGCTTTTCCTTGCACTCCCAGAGTGGCTTTCTCAGCAAGCAACTGCAGGGCAAGCTGTCCTGTGAGCAGAGTGTAATGAGCTCATTTTGTCTGTTTCTTTTCGTCAGACATTCGTTGGTGCATAGTAGTCATATTGAATAGCAGGCTTTGTTCTGGTCTATCCGGATGTGTATATGACCTGCTTTGCTTACTTTTCCTCCCATTATGCACTCTCCTCTCCCCCTCTTCCTCCCTTACCCTCTGCCTCTTCTTTGAGAGTCTCCCTTCTACTTACCTGTCATCTCTCTTTCCTTTCTTTTTTTTTAAGATTCCACATATGTGAGAAAATATGCAATATCTGTATTTCCAAGCCTCGCTTATTAGCTTTTTTTTTTTTTTTTTTTTTTTTTTTTGGTATTGGGGATCGAACTCAGGTCCTTGTGCTTTGGAGGGTGGCAGGTGGCGGAACCACTGAGCCAAATCCCCAGCCTCTGGCTTATTAGGCTTAACACGATGGTCTCCAGTTCCATCCATTTTCTTTCAAATGATGAGATTTTTGTTCTTCTTTATGGCTGCATAATACTCCACTGTGTACATTAAAAAAGGGGCGGTAACCTTTTCTTTATCCATTTTTGGATGGGTGCCTAGGCTGGCTCCACAGCTGAGCTAGTGTGATTGCTCCAGTAAAACTCGGGGCTGCTGCTGTCTGCATCCTGTCTCGACTTCACTCCTTCAGGAACATACTGAGCAGTGGTGTGTTTTGGTCTTGGGAGACGTCTCCATGCTGATTTCAGGCATGGCTGTTCCAGTTCACATTCCAGCCTTGGTGTAAGTGTACCCTTCTCCCTGCACACTTGCCGGCATTTCCTGGGGCTGATGTGTGAGCACCCACGAGAGGCGCTTATGTGTGTGTACATGCATGTGCGTGTATGTGGGTGTTTGTGAGTCTCTGTGTGCATCCACATCTTACTCAAGGATCCGACCCACCCCACATTTGGGGAGGAGGCGGCTGACGTGAGCACAGGGCCTGTGGGAGGACGACTGGGCCCTTGGCCCTGCTCCACTGATCTGAAGTTAGGTCAAGGGGCCAGGCAGGGCCATGGGGGCTGGGGTGCCGGGCTGGCCAAGACCTCAGAGGCCAAAGGCAGGGCCATAGTCACACCGCCATGGGTGCCAGTGGCCTCTGTTGGTTCTGTGAAGGCTCAGCAAGCGGGCTGGAGGCCTAGGCAGCCTCCCTGTGCCCTCTTGGCACTGGTCTCGGGGCCTCCTGCTCTCCCCCAATGGAGCCAGGCTCATATCTGGCAGGGACCCTGGGTGGTCCCTGCAGAGGCCACCTCTGCAAAGCTGGCCAGCACCAAGGCTCTGCAAGCGTCACCTAAGCAGGGCAGCAGCGTGAGTACAGTAGAGCTTTGATGGAAAATGTGGGGGTCTAGGGAGAGGCTACAAAGCATGCATAGGAGTTCGCCTATGGGCAGCATGGCTGAGACTGGTCATCCCTGCTGGGCCTGAAGGCAGAGGGTAGAGGGCAGACGAGACTCAGGCCCAGAGCCGAGGACACAGCAGGCGCTCTGGAGTCCACAGCTCTCGCGGCTGCTCCTACCCAGGCAGCCTGAGGATTAAACCGACTTTGCTGGGATTACTGCTGCCAATCAAGTTCAAGTGCATTTTTAAGAGCTTAATTTGCGGCCCTAGGTTTTGAATAAAATCATCAAGTCCAGTCGATTAAACTCATTAAGGCGGGTGGACTGGCTGGTGTTCACACCACCATCAGATTCGGAGAATTAATTAGGGGCCTGTTATCCTTTGTCTGGATTAGCAGAGCCAGCCCAGAGGCCCGGGGTTTCTGGGAGAAGACAGCCCCATAATCTCTTTAGTGAGGCCTGGGAGGCAGAGGTCGGGTGGCTTCTGTGGGGTCTTTGATTCCCCGGTTTGCGTGTGCACACTTGTGTGGGTGCAGCAGGCTCCCGGCTTTGATGACACCATGAACTGTCCCTGCTCTCCTCGTCCCCAGGTCTCACAACAACTTAGGAAGAGGAGGAGGAGAGGAAGAGGAGACCTATTTAGAGGATATCAGTGGTCTCTCTGGCCTTTCAAAAATGTCCGAACCCCAATTGATAGGCCCCCAGGCTCTGTCTCTCCATCAGTCAGGCCCATGGGCAAGCTCACCACCAGCAGTCTCCCTGACCATCCTCAGGGACTACGATTGGTCTTGGGTGGACATGTGGAAAAGCCAAGCAAGACACGCAGGTCTGATCTACGCCAGCAAGAAAACATGAGCCTGAAGCTGCCAGCCACTGGAACCGTGCTATCAATATCGCCACCTAGAGGAGGATGGACACAGCAAGAGAGGGGATGTCTCAAGACATGGGGCTTCTGGATCCAGCCACACCTGAAGCTCACCCCCCCACTCTTCACCACATGAGCCAGTCCACTCCTCCTCAACAGCATCTCTGCCACTTATAACTGATGGACAGATCAACCCAGCTCTTAGATGCCTGCTTTCCAGAGTGGGGAAGAGTGGAGAGGGTCCTTTTTGCTTTTCCCTCTCATTTTATATATGGGAGACTGAGGTGCAGAAAGGGGAAGGGATTTGCCTGATATGACTACTGATGGGATCCCGGTCACCTGATATCTGTCTTCCTGCCAGAGACTTGTCCCCCACGTTCCTGGGTGAGTCTGACCAGGCCAGTGTGGGGTGGGGCTTATGGGCTGAGGGAGAGGGTGAGAGAGCAGACGCCTGTCTCGGGGGAAAGGACAAAGGCAGAATGAATGCCCCATGGTGCCATCCATGCACCCTTGACCCCCTCTTCCTCCCCAGCACAGGGCTGTGCTGGCATCTCTGGGACTGGGAACTTACGCCTGACCAGGGTCTGTTGGGCCTGCTGGGGCCTGTTGGGGTCTGACATTGCTGTTCCCAGAGGTGGTACAGCAGGGACTGGCACCGTGGACTGGGGCTCCTTCTGTGGCTCATCCAGCTGGGGCTTCCTCCTGACAGGGTGGCTGGGTGCAGATGGGTTCCGGAGAGAAGGCTGGGACCCGGGTGCTGGGTGGCCTTGCGTGACCCAGATCTCACGAGCTACTTCTGCGGTATAGAACTCCCCAGCTACTCATTAAGGAGAAATTTAATTTAAGACCATTTATATATCAATACATATGTTGCTTACTCGCCTACATTTATCCTTCAATATATTTAAGCCCCATGTATTGGAAATCATATTGTTCAATAGGTCCTCAAGATAAAACATCAGTGAGATTGTCTCGTGTATTTTATTGTACTTCATTCTCCAAATCTGGTGTGTTTTTTTTATACATACAGCTCCTGTCACTTCAGAAGATAAAATTTCATCAGAAACACTCGATCTGTATTTAGATTTGATAAAATTTACTGTTGAAAGAGGAGATTTACATACCCAAGTAGTTCCAAAATATCTGATCTGATTTGAGCATCAGTTTTTAAATTTAAGTTACTTAAAATTCACCGAAGAGACAAACCCAGGTCCTCTGTCACACGGGCCGCCTCTCGTATGCTCGGAGGTCCAGTGTAGTGGCCAAGAGTGATTCCCTCACTGTCACCATCATCGCAGAGTAGGGAGGGGCTGCGAGGCTCTGGAACCTGCCCGGCCATCCACTGTGTGTAGGCCTCCTCTGCCGTCACCTCGGCCACCTCCTCTCGCTTCCACTGTACCCAAGCTCCCCACTTGGGCCGGACATCAGGCACGGAGAGGCACAGCGCCACCCTAGGTCACACAGTGGAAGGGGCAGGACCCACAGGGGCCTCGAGGTGGTGCCCAGCCTCCCTTCTTTCCATTCATTGCCCCGAGCTGGGTGTGGTGCTGCACACCTATAATCCCAGCACTCCAGGAGGCTGAGGCAGGAGGGTGGCAAGCTTGAGGCCCGTGTTCCTCTGGGGTGGTTGGATCTTGGGCTGGCTCTTAGGACCACTCTAGGCTTGTCAGAGTTGCCAGCCACTGTACACAAAAAGCGTTCTATCTCCACAGCTTCACCCAAGTCCAGGGTGGTGCCTTCCGTGGCCCTGCCCATCATGGTGGGGGGAGGGAACCCCAAGGGTGGGCCAGGCTGGTGAACGGTGACCCTTGGGCCTGGGGACGGAGGTGGCTCTGAGGGAACTGAACGTTGGGGTACCCCAGGAGCTGCCACTGTTACTATGTGTACTGGGCAGGTGCAGCGCATTAGCTCTGGTGGAAGGCACTCTCCACACTGTAGAGGCTCTGCAGCCTGCCCTGGGGACTCCTCCAGGGCAGGAGACAGACTTGCCCCAGGGAAGGCCGCCCCGGGGTCCCCCCGCCTCCAGCCCACCTCCCTGCTCTCTGGCCATCACCGCTGGGTGTGAGCTTAGATTCCCAGGCCTGGCCCATGGGCTGCACATCGCAGGGTGGAAACCCCAGCGCCCCCACCCCTGTCTATAAAGTGGGGACTCGGGTACCTCCCACACAGGCTCTGCGGGCATGCCAGTGAGTGCGAGCGTGTTGTACGTGGGTGTTAAGCTCTGCGTGTGCGCTTCGGGCACACTTTGCATCTGTGTGCTAAGCGTGTTATGCGTGTGGATGGGTTGTGATGCGCCTCGTGCTTGCATGTGTGTTATATACGCATGTTTCATGTGTGTTGAGCAGTGCCCTTCTTGTGCATGTGTTACTCTGTGCAGTGTGTTACTTTGATTCACAGCTCACAGGGAGGAGTTGATGACGCAGGGTGAGGACACGCTCTGCTGGTGTGTGGTGGGTGCTCGGGCAACGCTGGTGACATCACCAGAGTGTGGCGTGGTCGTGTCCCCTCTCTTGGCCCTCACTGCGCTGGACGGGGCGGCGTTGCCAATGTCCGGGTGAGGACACGGGGGCTCGGAAAGGTGTGGCGGTCACTCCAGCTTCCTCCAGCTGGCCCCGCCCCTCCGCTCCTCGGGGGTCCCTCTCCTGGGTCCTTCCTCTTGAAGACTCAACCCGGAACTCATCCGATGGTTTCCTTGGCAACTGGCCAGTGGGCAGCTGCCCCATGTCGGCCTGCTTTCCAAGGAGACTCAACTCCTAGGCAAAAGGGTCTGCTCCCAGGCCCCGCCTGGCCCTCCCTTGCCCACACTGGACTGCAGCGTCCCCATTGGTCCCCTGGACAAGTGGCTGATGCTGATGTGGCTTCTTTCATAGTGGTCCTGAGGTTTGGGCTTGGACAGGTATGTGGGGTTGTGGACCACAGCTGACCTTCTCTGGGAGGCCACAACAGGGACTTAGTCCCAATGGGTGACCACCATGTCACCTGGCACTGGGTGGCCCAAACAGGCCTCGGGGATGGGGGCTCCCGTGCATGTTGCAGAGGAGGAGCCAGATGCGTGACGGGGCCCTGCGCGGTGTAGGTGGGACAGGCAGGAGAGGGAGAGAGCCCGGCTGTGAGCACAAAGCCGGGGCCTCCCGGAGTGTGGGCCTGAAGTGGGTGGCCTGAGGGCCCCTGCAGAGGTGGGACAGGGACAGGCCTGGGGTTCTGGGAGCCTTGCACTGCAGGGGACACTGGCAGAGTGGAGGAGGGAGGCCAGGTGCCGCCCAGGGTGTGGGGTGCTGGCGACCTTAAGGAGCCCAGAGTAACCCTCATGTGTCTGAAGGGACCCCGGTGCTCGGGGACGAGGGAGGACACAGGGATGTGCTCAGACCCCTTAACTGAAGGACGCACTGCCCTCCCACACACTGCCACCACCCGGCCTGTCCTCCCCAGGCCTACTTCCTGTGACCTATGCAGGCCTGACCATCTACCGACTAGGCACAGCTCCGGGGCCAGGCCCAACCAACTCTCGGAAGTCACCTGGCTGTCCTTGTGCACAGGGCACAGCTCAAGGTCACTGCTGTCCTGTCCTGCTCCCTTCCTTCCTGCCACAGGCCCTGGGCCAGGCCCTCCTGGTGAGCCCTGCACCCTGTCTGTGTCTCCATAGTTCTACCCTTCCGTGCTCCTGGGAACTGGCAGCTGAGTGCCCCTCATGCTGCGTTCTCAGCCTGTGCATTCCCATTGTGGTGCTCTCATGCAAGGTCCAGGAATGTGGCCAGGTGGGCCTGACCCGCACAGAGGTCCAGGGCAGGGGCCTCCTCTGCACCTGAGTAGCCACGACCTTGCTGGTGAGTGTAGGGACCTCGGGAAAATCTGCAGGGCTTTGGGGAAGACAGAACCCTCCACAGAGCCCATATCCTGCTGGGGTGGCCGGTGTGAGCAAAGGGAGTGCAGGTGGACAGCTAGACCACAGCTGGGGCCGGGGAAATGGCTTGGCCTCTCTAGGGGTCATTTGATCAGTGGACACTTAAGTGGTCACAGCTTTGGACCCAGAAAGTCTGCATCTGAGGATCAGTAATAAAGCAATGGCTTTAAAACCAAAACCCGAACAAAACCAAACAGGACTGTCGGTTGCAGAACAGCCAGTTCATTCTTGCTAAATGTTCAGGGACATTTGCTAATCACGTGTCAGACTGCTGGCAGCATGGTCACGGTGGGAGGATTTACACCACTGAAATCAGCACTTGCTACAACCCAGAGCTTTGCTTCTCTGGAGAGCTGGTTTGGCAGCTCACTGCTGGCTCCTTCACTGGAACTGTTTGGGTTTACCACGTGTCTTGGTTGCTTTCCTTGCTTTGAGTACGCTCGTCCCATGGTCTTTGCCACTTTGTGCAGCAGCTCTGGAGCTCTTTCCTGCGCGTCTTAGGTTGCACAGCCGAAGCTGCCTTGGTGTCCTGACTTAATTCAAACTGTTTCCCTTTTGTGGTCATTGTGACTCTGGGGAAGAGCCAGGAGTTGCACAGCACCAGACCAACGAATAAGGTGGACGAGGACACAGTGTCATGTTTTTTGACGAGCCGCCTTTCTGTTGGATGGTGCTTGGCAGCACCATGCATTGTATGGACGATCAACGTGGTCATTGTGACTCTGGGGAACAGCCAGGAGTTGCACAGCACCAGACCAATGAATAAGGTGGACGAGGACACAGTGTCATGTTTTTGACGAGCCGCCTTTCTGTTGGATGGTGCTTGGCAGCACCATGCATTGTATGGACGATCACATCTTGTAAAGCTCAAGAAAGATGATCTCCAGAACTGCTTCAGAAAGGGGCAAGAGCAATGGGATAAGAGTGTTTGCAGCCAGGGGAAGGATCGGGGGTGGGAATCTGTGACACAACGTCTTGCATTTATCCCTGGTCTTGAACTCACTACGTAGCCCAGGCTGGCCTCAAACTTGCGGTGACGCTCCGAGTGCTCGGATTACGGGTGTGCACCACCACTCCTGGCTGGGGCTAACGGTGAGAACTCATCCTTCCACCTCTGCCACTCCTCTGCAGCGGGTCACACTGACGAGTTCCACACCATCAAGGTGGATGCTGTGCCCCGCTCCCGGAGGTAGCAGGGAAATTTCCAAGAGCAAAGTCTAATTTATCTGGGTAGCTGTGTCCCTTGGGCAGTGGTTCACGGGTCTGTGCCTCAGTTTCCTCATGTAGAAAACGGTATGTTAACTGATGCATGAAGTTCATCCCTAAACCAGGCTCACGCAGTAACTACATAAGGGTTCTTGTGTTTTCTGAGGCCAGGCGTTTAGCTGGGACAAAATGAGGACCGAAGGCTCTGTTCCAAGTCTGCGGCTCGGCTAGGGGTCTTGAAGCTAGGGGAGGGGCCAGGGCTGGGAACCCTGACATAGGGCTTCTCCATGTCACCTGGGCATCCTGTGAGAGCAGCTGCATTGTAAGGGTGAGCAGAGAGAGAGAGAGAGAGAGAGAGAGAGAGAGATACGGGAGCCATGCTGGCTTCGGAAGACACTAATGTCCCTTGTGTCACACTTGGCCATTTGATGGCTCAAGACAGGTCCCTGCAGATGTCATATTATAAAAAGGACTTCCTTGGTATGACATCTTTGGAGCATCAAGCTGTCTTCCTCCTAGGGTCGAGGCGGGAAGCTAATTAACTCCACGATTTTCATAATGAACGTAAACCAGGGTTTGAGATGCAGAGAGTGCTAATAAGTGCTGAGGTCATCGTGATTATTCCTGAGTGCTGGAAGGAACGGTCCTTGGTATTGTTGCAGAGTTCATGACAGAAAACCTTACCTAGCTTTGGGAATGGATGGTCAAGGGAGATTTCCTTTGTTTTTAATTTTTATTTTTATCAGTACATGGATGCAATACCCAGTCACATTCCTGTGGGGAGCTGGCACACCTGCATAACACATTTTGATTCTTTTTATGTTCCTTCCCTCCCCCATCTCCCTCCATCTTTTTGGGAAGATTCCTAGGAGGGGAATGGCTGGGTTGAATGGAATTTCTAGTTTTAGTCTTTTGAGGGCTCTCCATACTGATCTCCATAGGGATTGTGCCAGTTTTCACCCAAGGAAGATTTCCTTAAGAAAGTGATGTTTCGCTCTTTCTGCAGCAGCTTCTTTGGGATCCCAGCGCGCCCGACCGTCCTCTCCGTCCGTCCCCGGGGGTCGCCGTCTACGCAGCGCTATGGCTACCCAGCAGATCGTCCTTCAGGGCCCGGGACCGTGGGGCTTCCGCCTCGTGGGCGGCAAAGACTTCGAGCAGCCTCTCGCCATTTCCCGGGTCACTCCTGGAAGCAAAGCTGCCATAGCTAATTTATGTATTGGAGATACTATCACAGCCATTGATGGGGAAAATACCAGCAACATGACGCACTTGGAAGCTCAAAACAAAATCAAAGGATGTACAGATAACATGACTCTCACGGTAACCAGATCTGAACATAAAATCTGGTCTCCTCTAGTGAATGAGGAGGGGAAACGTCATCCATACAAGATGAATTTAGCTTCTGAACCCCAGGAGGTCCTGCACATAGGAAGCGCCCACAACAGAAGTGCCATGCCCTTTACTGCTTCGCCTGCTTCCAACGCTGCCCACAAAGTCATCAAGAACCAGTACAACAACCCAGCAGGCCTCTACTCCTCTGAAAACATTTCTAGCTTCAACAGTGCTGTGGAGTCAAAGACTACAGCCAGTGAGGAGGAGGCAAATGGCCGACCCTTAGATCATTCCCAGCATTCAGGCAGCCTCATCATTGAAAAAGAATCTGAAGTTTACAAGATGCTTCAGGAGAAACAGGAGTTAAATGAGCCCCCCAAACAGTCCACATCATTCCTGGTCTTGCAGGAAATCCTGGAGTCAGAGGAAAAAGGGGATCCCAATAAGCCCTCAGGATTTAGAAGTGTTAAAGCTCCAATCACCAAAGTGGCTGCATCTGTCGGAAATGCCCAGAAGTTGCCCATATGTGACAAATGTAGTACTGGCATTGTTGGTGTGTTTGTGAAATTACGGAACCATCACCGTCACCCTGAGTGTTATGTGTGCACCGACTGTGGTACCAACCTGAAACAGAAGGGCCATTTCTTCGTAGAGGATCAGATCTACTGTGAAAAGCATGCTCGGGAACGGGTCACACCACCAGAGGGCTATGATGTGGTCACAGTGTTCCCCAAGTGATCCAGCAGCTCTGCACTGACGGCCATTCTCCACTCAACCTCTACTGTACCTGCTGTCTTGACTGGTGTGGCCTTTCTTCTCTGAGTGTACTGTGCTTCCCTTAGTTTTAGCCTTACACATTAAATGTTGGAGTTCCTTCCTAGGCTTTGTGATACCTGCTTTTACATTTATTGGAAAATGGTTTTGTTCTCTGTCCCCTTGCCAGCAACACTGTACCTTCTTTACCTCAGTTCTTTACTGAAAATGACCTTGGTCATATTTTAACCAGCCTAAATTTAGTATGTCTGATATTGATTTTGTTTTACACAATAAATATATAGGTTATAAAACAGATTTCCTTAAGAAAGTGATGTTTCAGCAGAGGGCTAGGGCAGAGAATCAGGGAGAAGAGTTTCAGGCAGAGGACGCAGCATGTGCAAAGGTCCCAAGGCTGCTGCTGCTGCTGCTGCTGGTACTGGTGCTGGTGGTGGTGGTGTGTGTGTGTGTTTGTGTGTGTGTGTGTTTGTGTGTGTGCGTGTGCAGAATGAACTAACCAGAGATCCTTGTTCAAGGGCTGGATTTCTCAGGAAGCAAAGGCAGAGTGAAACCTTGTCTAATCTGGGGGTGTTTGTGACTGAGGCAGGGCCCTGAGGTGGGCCGGTCGGCCCCTCTCATAGGCCTGAGGGACAGGAGCGGAGGACGGGGCTAACAGAGGTCTCTTACATAAGGACCCTGCCTGACCGAAGTAGGAGGAGACTGAGCACTTGGGTGTCCCAGTCCCTGCCCAGGGGATGATCTCCATCCTGGGGTGGCTGACTGTTCGCAACTCCTTCACGAAGACCTGGTCCCCAGAATTGAGGGCCAATTCAGTCCTGGAGCTCTGGCTCAGACACTAGTGGGCAGAGACCATTCTGAAGAGAATTCAGAGTGAATTCTGACCTCCTGCTACACCCAGGAAATGGCCAAGCCCCGTGGCCTGGGCTCTACCCCTTCATCTCCCAGGGCCCCAGGAGGGAGGGATCCTCCTGGTGCTGTCCCAGGGCTCTCTCTGCATTTTACATAGGCTGGCGGGTCAGTAGGGCAGAGATTTAATTTCAGCCTGGCCGGAGCCTGTGCCACCCTGGCCCTTGTGCTGGCCAACCCCGGCTGGGCCCTCTGCAATCACAGACCAGGCACACTCGGAGGCCGGGCATCTGAGTCCCACCTCCAATGGCCTGTCCATCCTCCTGAGGCCTGAGGTATCCCTGCCTTTGTAAGAATCCTCCAGAAAGTGGTCCCCACACGGGCTGGCTTGCATAACCTTTGCTGGGTTGTTACCTGATCCTTTCACTGCAAAACCAGCAAGATAGAGCCCTGGGGTCACATCTTTAAAATTTTATTTTGGATCGACCCCAGGGCCTTTGAGCCGAGCTACATCCCAGGCTCTTATTTTGTGGATGATCTACCTTTTTTTCATGATTCCCATGCCTGTGGGCAATGCCCATGGAGGCCTGGGCAGCTCTGAAGCTGGGCCAAGTGTCTGGGGCCAAAACAGTTGCAGAGGCTGGCACAGGGTATCTCTGGATCCTTCCTTCACCGCGGGCTGCGCCCTGGAGGTGGAGAGGATGGACTCCAGTCCTCACCCTCTGTGAACAGTATTGTGGGAAGACCCTTGCACGGGAGCCTCTCTGAGGGACTGAAGGAGGTGGGTGGGCCCTGTGGACGTCCCTGAGTCCTCGTCCCCTGGTGTAGACCCTTGGTGTCCCCATCTTTCTGCTCTGCTCTGAGACCAGCCTGTAGGATGGCTTTTCCTCCTGCCCTTTGAACAACTGCTCTCCTTCCTCCTGCACCTCTGGCAACTGCCCTCCACCTTGCATCTCCAGGAAGCCAGGGCTCTGGGGATCTCAGTTCAGCGCGATCATGTGGTGTGCATCTTTTGATGACTGGGTAATTTTTCTTCACAGAATGTCCCCAAGGTTCATCCAAGCCATAGTCTAGGTCAGAATTCCCTTCCTTATTTTTTCGAACGAGAAGTGTTCCACTGTATGTATGGACCACCTCTGGTTTATCTGCAGAGGGTGCCTGACCGGACCAAGGGCTCCTGTAAAGGCTGAAGCTACCACCTGCTGGCTGCTGTGAACAACACCCTGCTTTGAGGTTCTTTTCATCATCTACCCAGAATGGATTCTTCTGGATCTCACCACACTTCTACTTTTAATGTGTGGCTCCAAATGCATTATACCATTTTCTATCGCCTTCTCAAGGACCCTTGTTTTCTCTCTTTATCATTTATTGGGCGCTGAGCATCCTGATGGGGAGGAAGAAGCATCACCACTGTGGGTTTGATTGGCATTCACTTAGTGATTTGTGGCTTGGAGCAATACTGCGTGTGCTGTTGGCTACTTGTTCATCTTCTCTGGAAAAATGTCTGTTTAGGTCCCTTGCTCATTTCTGAATCAGCTCACTTGTTCTTTGGTTATTGTCGAGTTGTAGGAGTCGCTTGCCAATTGTGCACATTAGCTGGCCATCGGATATGTAATTTGTGAACATTTGCCCCATTCTGCAGGTTGCCTTTACACTCTGCTGTGGCCTTTGACTGACAGACAGTTTAAATTTTAATGTCATCCAATTGATACAATTTTACTTTCCTGGCCTGTCCATTTGGCATCAGACCCAAGAAATCCTTGCCAACTCCTGCCTCTGTATTTTCTCCCACGTGAGGCTTTCACTCACTATTTTCTTCTAAGAGTTTTAGAATTTTAGCTCTTGACTTCTTCGATCTATTTGTCATTAGTTTTTGTGTATAGTGTAAGGAAACCACCAACTTCATTATCTTACACGTGGATATTTGGTTTTCCTGGCACAATTTATTTTAAAAAATTGTCATTTCTCCATCAAGTGGTCTTGGCACCCTTGTTGAAAAGCACTTGGCCATGTGTTAGAGGGTTTGTTCCCAGAATGGGTGATTCTGAGGCCTGTGCTCCAAGGCACTCAGAGGGGACCTGGCAGGATCGAGTGCCAGCTGCCCACATGGCAACCTGCTCGCCAAGGAACCCTGGATCACCTCTCCTTCTTCGTCTCTCTTCCTCCTGCACATATGTTTCCTGGATCCATCCTCAAAAAACCTGCTCATAAGCTGTCATCTTAGGGTCTGCTGTTGAGGGGAACCCAGTGCAGAGAGAGTGTCAAGTGATTTTAAAATTCCTCTGTCTAGAGCAGAGACCCCAGATATTTTTTAAGAATCTGGTATTTGTAAGGCCTCCAATTAGCTGCTTACATCTTTTATTCCTCACACCTGCCCTAAAAGATACCTGTAAGTATCTATGTCTGATGACAGAGAAGTGAAAGTCTCCAGAGGTCAAGTTCTTTGCCCAAGGTCACAGGTGTAGTAGGGGCTGAGTTGGGACTGACCCAGGACATCTGACACCAGGTCTGGATCTCCTCCTTGCCCTCTACTGGCATCACAGAGCTCAGTGTCCGGCCTGTGCTGGCCTCTGGACCCACAGGGAGCTGGACAGAGTGCCTAGGCTACCTACCAACTCCAGGGGACACTGCAGGGCTCCAGGGGACACTGCCATCCTGTCCAGGACACAGATGGATTCTCTGCAGGGGAGCAGGGTATGGAGAAGGCCCAGGGCCAGGGATGTGTGCATTTTACCGTGGCCGTATGCAGCAGGCACGGTTGTTGCCCACACAAGCACATGCCACCCCTACCTTCTCTGTCCCTTGCTGTCCTGCTTTCTAGCACCCAGTGCTGGCCTGGATCTGAGAGTCTTTCTGAGTTGCATGTTATGGACACAGCCCCTGCCCCCAGTGTGCAGTCCTCCCCGACTAGCTGGACGGGCTGATGGCAGTACAACCCAGGTAGACCTAGCTTGCTCACTTGCGTGCACAAGCTGATATGAACAGTCACAGATGAGGTGTGTGTGTGTGTGTATGGGTCCCTGGCCAGTGGGTGGCTGTGGGAGTTTTCCTAGGGTAGCTAACCATTGGCTCATCCTGTCAATGCCAATAGAAAAGCAGGGCTCAGGCTTGGCAGAGGTGAGAGGGACACACAGACTGGTTGTCTCTGCAACAGGCTCTCTGGGGTGCAATGTGAGGGACCTGCTGTGGCCTCTTATGGGTCAGGTGCTGGGGCTGCTTATAGAGGGCTCATTCTTCATGAGGGTGTGCTAGGGTTTAGATCTAGAACGTCCCCCAAACTCCCATGTGTTTGGAAGGTGATTGGGTCACCAGGGTTACACCGATGGGTTCAAAGAGGAAGGTGCTGTTAGGAAGTAGGGCCTGGGAGGAAGAGGTGGTCACTGGGGGTGTAGCCTGGAAGGGTTACTCTCCCTCCCCGGCTCCACCCTTTGCTCTCTACTTCCTCACCACCATGAAGTGAGCACCTTCTCTTCCGCCAGGCCCCTCTGCCATCCTGTTTCTGCCTTGGAGCCAACTGACCATGGACTGAGACTGTCAGCCAGCCAAATAAACCTCTCCTCCTTTCAGTTGTGGGTGTTGGATGTTATGTCACAGCAGAGGGAAAGTAAGATAGACTATGAGCCTCCAACCTTAATCCCTGCAGTCTTCCTGTGCCTGCTGAGGGTGGGGCTGATGTCCAAAGATACTCAGTGCAGAGCAGGGTGACAAGCACAGCACAGGCTGCAGTCGCCTAGGGACGTGCTCACTCTGTGGAATTGGGCACTGTGCCTGCACTGTGCCTTTATTTATCTGTTGATTTTTTCTTTATTTTTGCAGTGCTGGGCACAGAACCCTCGGCCCCCTGCACTCTAGGCAAGCACTTGCCACTGGGCCACACCCCGCCCGGGATGGCTCCTTCACCACAACCCCTCACCCTGGCCCAGGGGACTTTGCCGGTCAGCTCTTTCCCTATATTTTGCTGTCTCGTGAGATAGACAGCAGGAAAAGAAGTGGTCTGGCTGTCCGTGTTGTGAGTGGTGCCTTCCCAGAACAGCATCCTGCGAGGACAACCTCTACTTTCCTGGCTCAGGAGTGGAGCAGGCAGCATGGCACAGACGGTGGGGCCTACAGTAGGGTCGCCCCAGGGGTGTGTTACCCGGGGAAGTGACAGCTGCGGAACTTAGAAGCAGAATCCCTGCGTGGCCCATGGTGGGCTTCCTGGCGGTGTGGCTGGCCAGGTCGGTGCCTCCTCACTGGAGCCTGTGGCACTGATGACAAAGGTCAGGGGTCCTCCTGCAGGTTGGCACTGGGCTTGTTCCTCCTTAGAGGAATGGAGAAAGAACAAATCCCAGAAGAATCAGTCACTCACCACCAGATCTTTATTTAAGATTGCAGCACATTTTCTTCAAGTCTTTTAAAAAAAACCACATGGTGTTCACACATTCTGCTTTTCTGACAACACCAATTTTGCATGTTTTCCTAGGCCGCTAAAATGTCTGCATCCATTCCATCTTTGACCTCTGGTGGGGCCATTGTATCTGTGACCTTCCCTAACGGTGAGGCGCCTGTTTGCCTCCTCCCTTCTTTGACCCAGGAACACACTCTGCTGTGCTCATTTTTTATACCAGACCCTGCTTCGCTCTGCTTGCTGGGTCCTTCTGGGGACACTGCCTGGCTGTTCCTGGCCCCCAGGGATACGGCTCTTGGATTCCCCACCTGCCCCACTTACTGAGCTGTTTAGGCCAGCTCTGCTTCTGAGCTTTTGGTCTTGGTGTATGCACTCCCGTGGGCACCCTCTGTCCTGGGCACTTTGTACCACGCCCCCTTCTTGGTGACTGAACCAAGCCATGCTCACAGCCCAAAGCACTGAGGAACTGATGGTGGAGTCCCTGCCCCGCAGCTGAGAAGGCTGGGAAGTGGGGGTTGGAGTTGTGTTTCCATCCTGGGAAACTGATTTGAGTAAATGAATGAGTGATGGTGGATAAACAGTGACTGCGAACATGGGGAGGGTTGGGGGCAGCTGAGGGACACTACTGTCCACCACACATGGGAACCCCTTCCTCAGTGCCTGCAAGGAAGAGCTCGTGATTCTCACAAGATAGGCGAGGCACAGCGAGGGACACCATTCATCAGGGCCACACAGCCGCAGAGGAGGCGCTGGGGTCCGAAGCCAGTTCTGTCTGCCTGCAGCCTCTGAGCAGATGACATGGCCATGGCAGGAGCCCCACTGCACAGGGTAACCCGGGGGAAGCCACCCTGACCACCCTGACCCCAGACTGGGCCTGGGGATGGAAAGGCGGGGGGACCTCCAGGTCCCAACTTCCCAATAGGAGAAGGCATCTCCACCCAGGGTCAGCTCACTAGGCAGGTCTCGGGCAGAGAGGGCAGCTGTCAATCGTCCCTTTTCTGAGTCCCTGTACCTCCTCTGCAGGTGTTTTGTCTGCTCCTGAAGGTCAAGGATGGGTCAGGCTCTCTCCTGTGATAGCTGTCATATTTTCAGCACGGAGTTGTATGTGAATGAATCCCATTTCACACTCTAATGGAGATGGAAATCTATTGGCTCATGTTCCTGGAAGTCCAGCATGGTTCCAGGCATGTCTGGATCCAGGTGCTCAGATAACGCCTCTCCCCCTACTGGTTCTCTGTCAAGTTCAGTCTCTGGTGGACTTTTGCTGTGTGGTAACCAAGGAACTCATCAGTGAATGCAAGTGGTCGCTTTCCCGTAAACATCTTGTCCCCTGTGCTGCTATACAAGTCCTGAGAAGGGTTTGTGGGGGCCTGAATCCTGTACCCATCACTGGCCCGTGAACAATGCACCTGAGCAGGCGTGGTCTGGATCCAGGGTTGGCACAGTTCATTTGGTCACAGCACCCGGAATAGGAGAGAGTGTGTTCCCTAAAGGAAGCCTTTCTGTCAGTAAAGGGACAGAGCCCAGCTGGCACAGAGCAGGTGCCTGCTGCTGGTGCAGGCCCTGGCTGCCCTCCCCGGGCCACCTCAGAGGTCTGGCCGCTCTGGCTCCTGACTGTACCTGTCTCTCTGGCCGCATTCACCCTAAGCCTGCCAGTGTATTCCACAGCTGCTGTCAGCTTCTGGGGGCCGAGTTGGCCAAGGGCAGTGGCAGGCACAGGTCGTCACGGCTCGGTGGGCAGGGAGGGCCTGAGCAGGTGCAGGTGAATATCACCTGGCAGGAGGGACAAGTGCAGGTCAAGCGTGTCCAAGCCAGGTGGCAGATGGCTGATTAGACAAGACCTCAGCTGGCCACTCAGTGAAGAGGGAGTCCATGGCATCTGCGGTGGGGACCTGTAGCCCTGCTCTGAAGAGGCTCCATGAGAGACCCAGGGCCTTAGAGATGCGTGGAGCTATGTGGACCCTCCTAGGGACCCCACTGGGGCCAGGAGGCCAGATAATTGGGCCGGCTTCCTGGAGGAAGGGCCCCAGAGAAGTCACTGAGGAGCACTCAGGAGTTAGGAAGGGCTGGGTCTATGACCCTGCAGCTCCACATGATTGGAGAACCTATGGGGTCCCTAGGAGGAAGCACCTTTCCTCACGGTCAGGCCTGGGATGGGAAGGCAGGACCGCTCGGCTCTGTGACTCCCTCCAGCCTGGACCCAGGGTGCCCAGATGGGCTCGCGACGGGCGGAGATGCTGGCCAAGCCATGGCTGCTGGGATCCTGGTTCTCACATTGGTCCTGTTTTTAACCCACAGTGCACCCACTCTGAGAAATCAGAATGAGTCAGACATGATATAATTTTGCGAACTGTCTAGAGCTCATTGGAGCTCCATGGTGTGTGCAATCCTGGCTGGAAGTCCTGGGTCTGGGTGGGCGGCTCACACAGTCCGCTGCAGGTCGTGCTGCGTGACCATGCAGAGGATTCCAAAGGGCCTGCTGAATCAGGTTCCCCCAGAGCCATGGTGGATCCCAGAGATAATTTGGAGAAGCCAGGCACTGCTGTCCTTCCGCATGCAGAAACTGAGGCCTGAGCGGAAGCAGCTTGCTCAGAGCCTAGAGATTAGGAGACAGGAATGGTGAGGGCGGTCCTTTTGGAGCTGACCTTGGGAGCAGTTGTCATGCAGGAAGGAGGAAAATTAGGGCCTGGATCGGGTGCTGGGCAGCGGGAGGCCACACGAGTGAGTTCCATGTGCTCTCTCAAGGTCACCTTCATGAAGTGCCACCATACAGAAAACAGTTCCTGGCTCGGGGCAGCCACTGCTGCCTCCAGACTGTGCTCTCACCGCCCACCCGGTCTGACCCCTCCCAGCTTAGCTGCCTGCCAGGTCAAGGTGGAAAATGGAATCATAAATCGAGTTACACTGGGGCGCAGTGGGGGTCATCTTGTTGGGTGATTTCGACAATATGCACATAAATTCCCACCGTGAGGGATGCCCTTTGCACCCCATGCCACTCAGCATGGGCTGCAGGGTGAGGAATAGCTCAGCGCAGCTAGTACCCATCGGAGGCCCTAGCTCTGCCTCCATTGCAGGTCCTGCCCTGGCTCCCTCCACCCCTTCCTCTCAGGGCTCCCTAAAGAACATGTCCACCTGGGCTCCGCCTGGGGTTCTGTGTCTAGGAAGCCTGAATACCGGCTTGGGTGAGGAAGGGAAGCAGTTTGATGGCCAGGATCCAAAACACCCCCAACAGGCTCACTGAGCGAAGGCTTCATTGCCAGCAGATGTGCTTCTGGGGAAGAAATGGATCGTAAGAGTTGTTAGGCATCTGTGGTTAATCCACTGATGTGATCATAATTAAACGGCAGTCATGGGAAGTAGCTGAAGCCGGCACTGGGCCCAGCTGAAGGGAGTAGGTCACAGGGGTGTGGCCTTGGAGACTGTCTCTGCCCCTGGCACCTTCCTTGGGGACTTTTCCTGTTCTCTGCTGCCTGGTCACCATGAGGTGAGCAGCTTGCTTTCGCCACACCCTTCCACCATCATGGTTCCGCCTCACCCAGTCACCATGGACTGAAACTCCCAAACCCAGGAGCCCAGAGAAACCTTCCCTCTTCTAAGTTGTTTTTTTCAGGTGTTTGCTCACAGAGATAAAAAGCTGACTAACACACAGCAAACAAGATGTTAGGAGGTCTGAATTTGAGAGGAGCTGGGACCGGAGGGTGCTGGGGTTGGTAGGTGAACCAGAACTGGGCAGTGTGGAGCCAGGGGTGTCAGGGTCCTAAAGCTCCTAGGAGCCCCTCCCCACCCTCCCCTAGCTCCCATGGGTGCAGGGCATCACTGTCTTGTAATATTCTCAGGGACACAGGATGGTTTTAGGTGGACACTGAGCTAAACGTCCATTTCAAGAGAGACATACCTAGGTTCTAAGATTATAGAGAACAATGATCCACAAACAGAAGGTGGGATTTCCAGGCTATTATTTCTTAGAAGTATTTCATCAACAAAGAATGAGGAGGAATCGCCACTGACTGGTGCTCAGCTTTGCTTCAGTGATAATGAAAATTAAAACTGAGGCATTGGGCATGAACGTGTAGGGAAAGGCTTTCACTGAAAAGTAAGAGAAAGAAGGGAGCACAATTCTGACAAAAATCAAGCTGTTCCCTAACAGGGAAGCAAGAGAAGGTAGAAAAACAGCTTCTGCTTGAGAAATGGAAGGGGGCACAGCTTGGAAGAGGGGACCTTTTCACAAAGGAGAGGACACCAGCTTTGCAGGGTGCTGGTGTGGGCTGGGGTGTGGTCAAGTCATTCTCTCATACTTATTTCGCAGCTCAGGGATCCAGGGTTGATTTAGTTCCCTGAAATGATCATTCTTACCTGGGGAGTGACCTCACTGAGGAGTGGTCTGCAAGGCCCCGCTTTTCCGGGATCCAGGTGACTGCCGGTTTGGGGCAGTGGCTGGAGACTTGTAGACGTTGCTAGGGTGGGGAGCCTGGAACTGAGCATGGTAAATGCACGTAATCAGGTGTCCTTGTAAATCCTGAACATAGTTCCTCTTTTCTTGGTGTCCTGGGTCTTAGGGAGATGAGTTGGACGAGGCAAGCTTTGGGCTAATTAACCTTGAAAAGCTAACTTTCTCTAAACAATGGTCATATATCCAAAGTTTTAGAGTAATGAAGGATATGAAGTGAAAGTCAGGCTTTGCTTGGCTTTTAGTTACTTATTGGGCAACTGGAGGCCCAAGTGAAGATTTTAGTGAACAGGGAAATGATTTCTAACCAGAAGCAGCCTGTACTGCAGCTAACTGGGTAGCAAGCAAAAGACTCCTCCTACCTATGACCCCTCCTGCACCTAAAATATGTCCTGGTCTCACTCAGATTTGCCCAACATGTTTTCCTCCATTGTCCTTTGTTCTCAGTAGAGTTTCTGTGACCCCTGCTTCTCGCCTTATGTAAATAAAGTGAATCCTAGTGTACCTTTCTATCCAATTGTATAAGCTGAATGTATCTACTTCAACTAATGAATTAATGTTAAGCGTCTTGCCACTGTATCCTCACCTGGTTAGATTATCCTTGCCTTAAAATGGCTGCCACATGGAATAGCAGCCTCCATGTTAAAATATGGCTTCTCCCAACAAAGGACAGGCTTCTTCTTCCCAACATGCATCTCTTCCTGCCAAAAGAGAAACCTGATACTTGCTCCCTCTTAGCAGCAGGTGATGTCACAAGCCTCTCCTAGTGATGTCATAGGCTCCTCCAATATTTTAATGCTACCTCACTCAACCCCACCCCAGCTCAGGCTAACCCCACCCTGCTCTTATAAAAGATGCTCCCTGTTCCGCCACGTTGCTCTCTCTCTCCTTTGTTCAGACACAGCCCAGCAGATCCTCCCCATAATAAAGGCTTGTTATGGTCCTGGTCTGGTTCCAGTTTTGGGTGTTCACCACCCAGGACTGATCTTTGTGGAGAAGTCCCCAATCAGTGTGCTAGTGAAATGAACCTGCCTTCAACTTCCATGGTATGTGCTTGATTCATCTTGGCCTGACTCTGTTATACCACCTAGAGGTAAAGCACTGTGAGTCATATTTGCTACAACATCAGCAAACTCCACTTTTAATCCCTGACTGCCTCGGAAGGAAACACAGATCCTGTGCTCAGTAAAGGTTAAGGACCTGGGAGTTTCTTTGTCCCCTGTCTCTAGTGTAGTGTTTAACTGCATCAGAACACTGGCAATGGCCTGTGGAAGTGGTACACATCTGAAAGACAGAAGTTTGAGAAATCTGGTGATTAGAGGAGGATTCTGAGATTCCTTCAGCTTAACTGGAAGGATGAAGGTAGAGGGGGGAAAAAGGGGGTGAGGAATCAGTCAATAGCTAGGCCTATAACCCTAGCTCAAATCCTGTCACACCTCCCTGGCACTACCAGGTCATCATCACAACCTGGCCACCTAGATGCAGTTAGGACTTCTGTCACCATGCCCACAAGGTTTCCACTTCAGGTCTCCTCTCACTACAGCCAATGCAAGATTGACACAAATAGCTTGTGCCTTCCTTCCCCAGATTTTCCTTTTAAAAATGCTCTTAGATCTGTCTGCCCAGCCTTGTTGCTAAAGGTGGTGGGATCTTTTTCTGGTTGGCATCTGTAATGGTTCTCAAAGCCCTTTAATTTCCCAGACCACCTTGGTCTAATAGTGGGTTTAGGGCTATGGCTGTGGGGTTGGATTGAGGTGTCTGTGATCAGGGCCTGGGCCAGCACCATCCCTGCTGCATGTGGAGGCAAAGCTACCTCTCCTTTCTCCCTAACCCTAGTGCTTTGAGGCGTCACTGCTTCCACAACTGTAATTCCCAGGACTGACTTCCAGTCCACATTCTGGGGTGCATGTGGTTGCCCCAGGTGGGGCTCCATATGTTCACAGGCCTAGCAGGACCCCACCACATCCTAGGGCACCCTGGGTACCTCACTCTATCCACGGTGAAGTTCAAGAACATAAGGCCAGGACTGGCCTGGGATCCTGGGTCCCACCCATATCCGCTCCATGCTCCTAAGGAAGTCCCACTTCATCCTTTTGCCAAAACCTAGCTTCCTCATGGTTTCAAGTGCTCCGAATGAAGAAATTTGTGTTGCTCCTTTAAGAAAAATGAACTGCTCCACTCAGCAGAACACAGGCAAGGAGAGCTGAAAACTAGGTAGCCAAGCAGCTCCATTGTATGCAAATCCTGTACCTGCCAGGAGGGGGATGGGCACCGCCTGAGGAAATAAGACACACAGCTGGTGCAGCCCTAGAACTGTACACTCTGAATGTGGGGGATGGGAAACAGAAGAGCACCTGAAAGGGAACGAAGGTTGGGGGGTAGCAGTTTAGGGGTAGCAGCTTGCTTGTGGGGCACGTAGGAAGCTCTAGATCTGGCCCCCACCCTTAGTGCCAATTTTTTTTAAAAAGTAAAGAAAGGGCAAAAAGCAAAAACCGTGCTTGTGGAGAGCCCACTGTGTTCCCCAGTAGATGGGGCTTGAGTAATTGATCAGCTGCTCACAGTGGCCCTGTAAGTGGTTTCCCCCAAGGCCTGCTGGGCACAAGGTGGGCTCTGGCTCTGCCCCCTGCCACGAGTGGCCACAGAGTCCTGGAGATGCAGAGAGCCAGAAATGAGGTGTGCATGCTATTTCCAAGACACAGTGCTCCAAAATATAAAAACAAAACCCAAAACCAAAACCCTCCATTCCTTTTCTATTAATTAGATAGTGAAGCAATGATATTTTAGATCTGTTTAATAAGCCATACAGTGAAAATTAATTCAGTTGTGCCTTTCTTACTTTGGAAAGGTGTGGCTACCAGCAAATTTAAAGCCGAGCTAGTGGCTTTTATGATATCCCCTCAGGTTGGAGTATGTGAATAAATGATTTCTGTTTTTATGACAGGCTGGGCTGCTTAGAGAGAAAGAGGTTTATTTCTCACAGTTCTGGAGGCTGGGCATCCAGGATGAGACTTCATTCCCCATGATAATGCAGCAGGCAGCAACCTGTGGTCAAAGTGGGTATGAGAGAGCCAGAGAGGAGAGGAGGGTGCAGAGGGTTCAGAGAGGAAAGAGGGAACCACACTGCTCTCTTTTATAATCAACCCACTTCAACGGATGAAGGCCTGAATCCATTCCTGAGCTCAGAGCCCCAAGACCTAAATACCTCCCAGGAAGCCCAGCCTCTTAATGCCATTACCACAGTAACATGGATGTGGGAGGGGACAGGCAGTCCAGCTGTCACTTTCACGATAGCAAAATGGAACTTTGAAAGTCTTATGTTTTCCTGTTTGGAGACAAGTGGCTTCCCAAACGTCCTTAGGGATAAGGTGTACAAGCCACCCCATCTCCTCAGCCTGGATGGAGTGACAGATGATGCAAAGCTGGCCCAGCAGCCAGGGTCCCTTCCACAGGGGTGATAAGACAAAGCAAGCCTGGAGATATATCTTCTCTCACTCTGTTCCCTTCCCTCTGTCCCTTGTTGTGTCACATACTTGTACAGGGCAGATGGTGATTTGAGGTGAATAAGGCCCTTCCATTTCCTCAGAGCCAGCTTTGAATAAATCCTTTGTCCTATTCACCAAAATAAATGGTCTCCTTTGATTCAATGAGAGGCTCACAAATGAACCTGAGCATACAGTCCTAAGTAGCCACAGAGCATAACGTGCAAATCTCCCTGAACTGAGTCAGGCTACTGCCTTGGGGCTGTGGGGCAACATTCCTGGTGGCGGTTGCCTCCTGTCTGGAGGCTGTTGAGCGGGTAATGGTTGCGCTTGTCCTCTGCAGCTGTTGTGAGGTTCAGTGAGGTCCTTGTCATTGCCAAGGTTGAGAAGTAATGAGATTCACACATAGGTGCCTCCCTGCTGCTCTGGATCCATGGTGGTGAGGATGAAGGTGGATGGGTGCACCATGCGACTGGCAGGGGTCAGTCCTGCACACACTGATAATGACAACCTCCACCGTCAGGGAGGAGGGGGTCCCACACTGCACCTGCTTGGGGTCTTGAGCCAGTGAGCCAGACGTGGGAGGAAGTGGGGCTGGCTCTGAAGGAGGACAGGCACGGGGGCTTTGGTGCAGTGACAGCTGGGTGGCCAAGGCATCTGTGAGAAGCGCTCTGGCTTCTGTGGAAGCCCCATTTCCTCTGATGCACCCTGAAACTCCATTCCTGCTCTGAGAGAAGCAGAGAAACAGTGGCCTTGGGTAGTGGCCTCCCATCACAGAGGAAATGGCCTTGTGCCCCGAGGCATCCACGATGTCCCCAAGAGAGGCACCCAGAAGAGGTAAGGGGAGCAGGCCTGAGCCATGCTGGCTCCTGAACCTCCCCTGGGTCCCTTTGACCCTGGATTCTGAGCTTGTGCTCCCTCCTGTGACTTCAGCACGAGTTTTATTATTCTCTTCCCAGACCAGCATGTGCCTTGTGTTGAGAAAGGGTACATCTCCCAGAGGGGGGTGAAATGACAACTAGGTAAAAGAAGTCACTGGGTCCCTCATTCATCTTTTGATTTCAGCAGGAGGTACCGTGAAGTCATTGGTTCCCAGACAGCAGACACAGCAGGGCTGGCCTCAAGTGGGGAGTGGGCACATTCTGGGTCAGCTGCTCATCCTGGGGAAATGGGAGCTCTGATCATCCAGGCTGGCTTAGTTTTTGAGAAGAAAGAAATCCACATTCAGGTGTAAAAAATCTAATTTCAAACTATTACCAAAAGTTCAATAACAGTGATGATGGTGACAACAGGATTATATGGGCCAAATGAAGCCAGTTGTGGGTTGAATCCACTTGTGACCTCTTTCTGCAGGTTCTGATATACGGACCACATTTTTTCCCAGTACTGAAGATTGAACTCAGCCTTCACACTGAACTACACCCCAGGCCTTTTTCATGTTTTATTTTGAGGCAGGGTCACTGCTTTGCCCAGGCTGTGCTTGAAATTGTGATCCTCCTGCCTCAGTCTTTCAGAGTCAATAAATTGTTTATAGGGTACAACCTGGACCCTGGGCCCCTGCACCCCACTACAGGCTCTGACCTGATTGGAAAAGGCTCTAGTTTGGTCTAGTTTTCCTGGTCTGGTCTTTTCTAATCTGGTTGGCACTATTTGGTCTAGTCTGGTAATCTGGTATGATCTAGTGTGGCCTAGCTGGGTCTTGTGCAGTTGCTGTGGTCTGGTCTGGTCTGGTCTGATCTGGTCCAACCTGGTTTGGTCTATTCTGGCATGAGTCTGGTTGGCTCTGGGCCAGTGATTTATCTGGTTGGAGTTGCCTAGTCTAATCTGGACTGGTTTTACCTACTCATCATTCACTGACTACCTCCTCCAAGAGGAACTGGGCTGAGCAAAGGGTATCATAGAAGACTAGCAATTTAATGCAGGAAACAAGCTCCCTGTCTGATGGGTACTGGGAGGGGGTGAAATTATGATCAATAAAAAAATCATGTAATGAGGCCTCAGAGAGGAATTAGCATACACTGGACCATGTTTTCTTGTTATTCTCTGTTTTCTTCATCACAGCACCTGTGGACTTGTGGTGTGTGTGGGGGCATCTGCACCTTCCCCACTTGCCCAATCAAAATGTTATCTTGCATCTAGTTCCATGGTGGTAGATTCAGGGATGGCCAGAGGACTTGAGCTAGGCTGGTGAGAAGCAATTCTGGAACATTTGTTGGCAATGTAAGGAGACAGAAGTTGTCTTCATTGGTAAGAGTGTAGGACTGGGAAAAGCAATGTCTGCCACCACGGGAGAAAGCTTGCCCAAGAACACAGCCAACTCAGAAAAGACTGACGTTGCTCTTCATGATGTCCAAACACCCAGACCAAGCCATGCCTAGAATTTTCTGTTTCTTAGGCCAATAAACTTCTCATTTTGCTGAAGCCAGTTTGAACAGAGATTTGATCATTTATACCCTAAAGAATCCTGTCCAAAACCAGCACCATAGAGGTTAAATTGCGGGGGGGTTTCTTCAAGTGTAAGGATTGGAAAAACTGCCCAGGAAAGGTAGAAGAGGGGCAGACAGATGAGTAATATTTCATAGCTAATAGGAGAAAGGACAGCTTTCCAAGTGGGATGAGGTGCATCGAACAAGCCAAGGCTTAATTGGGATCAAGTTCCAGGGTTCTTTTACTGAACCCTGTTGAATGAAGTCAGACTCAGAGAATAGGGCTTACATTCCACAATGAGATGCAGCATCTGATATGTGGGGCAGGTGGCCCTCTGGAAAGGCATCTGGAGCTGCATCTATCTGTGAAAACCAATGTCATTTCAAGAGGGAGAGTGGAAAGGGAAAGAGGCTCATGGTGGGCAGGTGGAGGCTGGGGCTGCTGTTGACATTCCTGGGTCCATGTCCTTTGAACCCAAGCACAGAGGTCTGGAAGGGAAGCAAGAGGGTGAACAATTGCACGGGTCTGCCATGTTGGGCTGGAATGCAGTTAACTCCCAATCCTTCCAGGAATGATGCTGATGTGTGGTGCAAGGTGAACAGGTAACACTGTTTTCACGTTAACCAGCTGTTCTCCAGCAGTCAGTACTTACTAAAGAAACAGATTTAATGCAAGATGTACAAATACATAAGAATTTATAAGATTGGCTGAAAATGGCTGCCTGCAGAGTCAGATGCGGAAGAGAGCAAAAGGTCTGTCTATGCATTGGAGACCTGAAGGATCCAGTCAAAGGCCTGGAGCTCACTGTGGTGTTGCAAGTGAGTCCCTATCAGAGGGCTGAAGGATCTGCACCAGAAGGGTGAATGATCTGCCCTAGAGGCTAAAGATTCTGCCCTGGAAGCCAACAGACAATGTCCAAGGTGAAGGTGAAGAAACAGAAGCAAACCTTCCTTCATTTTCCTCTTGTACCATTCTGGGAACAATCCTTCTAGGGTGGGTCTCTCACACCCAGAACTAGGCTGAGCCAATTTAGTTGGGCGTTTCTTACTCAAGTTGATACAATCAGTTAACTTCACAGGTTCCGGTGCTATTTGCCCAGTAATTTGTTCCCTGCTGAGTTAGAGAGTCACATTTAGTGCATAGTAAACTTATATTTACAAATATACTCATTATATTTAATAAGGCCCATTTTAGACTTTCTATTTCATTCTCTTCTGTCTTTTCCTATGTCATACTCTTAAATGTCATTTCAGAACAAGTATCCCCTCATTATAATTTTTATGCAAAATATTTTGGCTATTTTGACTTATTTATTCTCATAAGTAAACCTGAAAAATCACTGCTGTCATCAGTGTTTTGCCAGGGAATAAATTTAATATGGGACACATAATTTATAGGATTATTTTATAACAGTTACCCAAAACAGTCAAATGCAGAGGAAATGTAAGAGATCTAGCCACACACTAGAGACCCTAAGTATCCAGCAAAGAGCCTGGATCCCAGAGCAATGTCCCACACAAATCCAGCTGAAGGCCTAGTGTCCAAAGCAATGTCTTCCATGAGTCGAGCCAGTAATCTAGAGCCTATTGCAATAACTCATGCTTATCTGTATTGAGGATCTGCCCCGGGCCAGTGGTGGAAGCCAGAAAACATTCACCAGTTGGGTGAAGGATTTGTGCCACCAGGAACCAGGAAGTGATGCTTACAGTGAAAATCAGAGCTCCCTTGATAAGAACAGCAGCCATTCCCGGGGACAGCGAGGCCCGAGCTCCTTCTCCTACAAGAACAGCCAAGTTTGCATCAGGAAAACTATCCACAGCATGCTTCTCCAAGAAAATTAATAGCTTATAAACTTCCCTTCTAGCTCTCTTTTTATGCCTTTGGCAACAGTCCTCAGGTGGGTCTTACCCAGATCATACTGATTCAGTTCACCTGGGCATTACAAGTTGACCATTAGTTAATCCACCACAATAATTTTGTCAGAGAAAGTGATTTTTGTGAATAGAATTTAATTAGTAAATTAATTTGTGGAAGCCATGGCTTGGAGGTTTTCTCCCCAGAGATTCATGCACTGGAGGTGTGGTCCTGGGTATGTGGTGAGAGGTACAGTCAGTCTAGTGGAGGTTCCTTATTTTGTTGGGAAGAGAACTTTGGAAAGGACTGTGGTGTTCCAATCTCTCTGGCTTCTGGTTTTGAGATACAATATTTCCTCCAGCCATAGTCTGCCATCTTCCCCGTGACCCTCACCAGAATTGGCACTATGCTGCTTAGACTTTCAGACACCAAAATTGTGAGCTAAATAAATCTCTTTACTTTATTAAGTCAGTCTGCCTCAGGTATTTCACTGTGATAAATGTAAGGCAAGCTAGTAAATGAGAGATCTGACGGGTAAAGAATTTACCATTTCCACTCTGGGAAATCCTATAACCTATTTTTGTATCAAATGATGACATTTTAAAAAATGTATAGCTCATGTACATTTCATGAGAAAGTTATTTCTAGACATTTTATAGTTTGGGGGATTCTTTTCAAATGTATCTTGTAACTTTAATATATGCTTACTTTGTATAACTATTAAAATTTTACTTACTGAAATATTATACTTCCAGTGTTCATTCAGTTGATTCTATCAAAATAATGATCACTTCTTTTCCAGTTGTTAAAATTTATTGATTTTTCTTGTCTTATTGCACTGGCTAGAACTTCCAGAGCAATTTAAGATATGGTAGTATCAGATATCCTTGCCTCATTTCTGAACACAGTGGGAACACTCTAGAACAATTTTTTTCTTTGAGGTCAGTTTTATCATGTTAAGGAAGATTTTTTCCTAATTTCAATGTGTCAACAGCTTTATTAGGAATGGATTTTTTAAATTTTATACATACCCTTTGCACATCTCTCAAGATAGGGGTTGGCAAACTATAGTCCAAAGCCCTAATGTAGGTGGCTTCTTTCTGGGCATTAGAAGTGATTCTTCTACTTCTGAAAGGTTGCTATTAAAAAAAAACAATCAACAAAGACAAAATGCAGCAAAGGTTGTATATGGCTCATAATGCTTGTAATATTTACTTCCTGCTCTTTTATAGATAAAATGTCCAACCCTTGAGCTAGAAAATAGTGGATTCTACTATATTCTTTGAATTATTGATGTGATGCTTTTAGTATTAATATTGAGCCATCCTTAAATTCCTGGGCCAGACTTGAAACTTGACCAAAGTTTTTCTGGATTGCCATCCCTAAGAGGATGAAAGCAAAGCCTGCACTTCAGAAAGTGAAGGCCATAGTCAATCTCTAATCCTTAAGGGAAGTATGCCTGGGTACCCACATCCTGAAAAGAACAGAGAATCTGAGGAAAGGGGCATATTGCGTTTCAGGGTAGAGTGGGTGAGCGTTTCACTGTTAGATTCTGTGGTTGACCTTTTGGTGTTATTAGCCCTTGGTCAAATGGTAGCAATGCCTATTAGAAAATCTTTTTGACATTGTTGTCACTATCCTAGAGGTCACTCATCAGCTTCCTGAAAAAGAGGTTGTATTTAATAGTGAGCAGGTATACATTTGGCCAGCTGATACACATCAGGACCTTCCTTTTATATGTCCTAGGGTCTGGGTGAGAATGTTGTTGTAAGTCTTATTGCAATGGGTCAAGAGACAGTGTGAAAGCCCAAGACAGCTAGGATGTGTTCTGTCATCATTGAATGGAATAGGACATGGATAAGGACTGGAGATAGTGACCATCCTCCATCCTTCAGAGCTCTTAGAAAAGGATTCCAATATTCAATTGAAATTGACTGCATTGCTGTAATAGAGACATTTGCCCTTGAATCCAGTGTCTACTCCTTTGAATCCAGTGAAAGATACAATGCATACTGTGATCTGTGGTTGTACAATTCTATTTGGCAAGCTAATGTTTGGGAAGAGGCTTCTTAAATCCCTGGAACCTCCTACCTCTTATAGACAGGTCACAACTCTACCTCAGCCTTCTTTTCCTGCTTGTGAAGATCCTCATCTTGACCAGAATGAGAATGTAAGGCCTCTCCAGCCCTTTTCTGAGCATGTCACATTCCCACACACCCGCTCTTTCTTCTGGATTCCCAGGACCATGTTGGCTCAGTGTCCAATTTCTATGGGCATCTCATTCTCAGATTTTCCTCACTTTTTGGTTAACCGTTTGTTTGCCTTATCTATTGTCTGGTGCTCTGGCAATCTGCAATGTGCAACACTCACTTCTGATGGTTTTTGACAAATAGTTCCAGGAGACAAGATTTTTGCCCTGAGTGAACCCTAGGTCAGCTCCTCCAGTTTTGCAAATGGGGACTGTTGGGGAGATCCCAGACAGGTCAGTCATGACAACTCTCTGGGGATGGAGCTTTGAAGGTGTTCCAGCTCCATCTTGCCTATCCACATCTGCAATGTGCAACACTCACTTCTGATGGTTTTTGACAAATAGTTCCAGGAGACAAGCTTTTTGCCCTGAGTGAACCCTAGGTCAGCTCCTGTAAAGACAGTTTTGCAAATGGGGACTGTTGGGGAGATCCCAGACAGGTCAGTCATGACAACTCTCTGGGGATGGAGCTTTGAAGGTGTTCCAGCTCCATCTTGCCTATCCAGTGACTGCCAGATTCTGGGTATTGCTGTGACTATGGGCTGCTCAATCTTGAGGTCTCTTGAAGCTGTGGGCCAAGGGAGGGATAGACGGGGGCAAGCTAAAATGTTGGCTGTCTTTCCTGAGTCAGCCTTTTGTCTGATTAAACACTCTCCAGATTGATACAAGACTTTGATTAATGTCTAGAGTTCTAAAATGTTTGCTCTGACAAATTTCTTTCCCCAGGGTTCTCATTGGTTCTGTGGAGGAGAGAATTTTTGGAGGTCCTTACTCAGCCATGGTTAGTGATGCAACCTCTCTGAGTGAGTTTTGATTCTCACTTTATGTGTCATCGTAATGAGCTCGGTTTCCCGTGCACAGGAGCTGTGTGGCAGCCAGCTGGAGGTGGGGAGGGGGAAGTGTGGTCGGGCATTCTCACCACAGTGATTGTTCCTTCTCCCTGTTTCTTTTCAGGCCAGAGAGGTCTGTTTCAGAAAAGACCTAGCTGTAGGGAGCAGGGAGCTTCTCAGTCCTGGTTTTCTGTACCTGCTCCATTTAATGAGGCTGGAGCTCTGAAGACCCCCTTCTGCTGGCCTGGGCCCTGTTCCATTTGGAGGTTTGAAGAGTCTGTGGCTTTGGCAATTAGCTGGCTCAGTTTTCTGTCCCTGCTCTGGAGACCTCCTACCATAAGCTCCCTGCGCCTCCCTGTGATCCTCCCATCCTGCACAGCTGGGTAGCAGAATAATGACTTTATTAAGCGTGTCCTGCACTTAATTCCCCAAGGATGTCAGTCCATTAGCAAAGACTAAATCTGCCACCAGCAGCCACACAGCTGGGTTAGGCTCATCTGACCAGACCTGGGTGGGGGCCGGGGAGAGACAAGCACTGCCTGCCATTCAGACTGGCCCAATTTTGGGAACCTGGGGTGACCTGGGAGGGAGGGAGCCCAGATCTTGTCCACCCAGTGAGACCTTGAGCACCAACTTCAGGCCCCTGTTTTCCCTGTCTCCTCTGAGACAGGAGGGTCTGGGGTTCGGGCATCAGTTGGCATCCAGAGGCTGGGGAAGGGCTTTAGGATTCAGGTTTATGTGCCCAAAGCCTTCCTGATAGGATAGGAGCTGTAGGACATGCGGGTACAGTCCTGAGTTGTCCCTGCAGTAAGAGCAGAGGGGAGCTCAGAGTCAAGGAGGGAGGCAGGTCAGAGAAGAGGCCAGGTGGAGTCTGGAGGAAAAGTCTCAGAAGAGGAGGTTGTGGAAGAGCTTCTTAGAGGGCTCCTGCCAGTTTGGATGTAAGGCTATTCACACCTCTCAGGCCAAATGTGTCTTCCCTTGCCGGCCTCAGCCTTTGCTGCAGCAGGGATGGTGACTCTTCACCTGTGTGAAGGTCCCAATAGAGAGGGCAGATGTTGATGGGATGCTGCATGGAGACTGCCCTCGTAACTCCAAAGGCAACACTTCACCATCCCTTTCTGGTTTGAGGGTCCCATGTTGATCAGGGTGTGAGGGAAAGATGTCTGACTTTACCTAAGCAAAGGGCCAGTGAAACTGGTGTATGAAACTGAGAAGCCTTGGGAGGTGTGGCTGGTATATTTAGTCCGGGATGGACACTCACTCCTTCCTTGTGCACTGGCTTCACATCTCCCCAGGGGAAGCAGGGTCTCTTCCATCACAGCCTGATCTCCCTGGGTCTGCACTGGTGCCCACCAAATGGAGAAAGGGAGAGACAGGGCTAGGGAGGTGTCTTGGCCTCTTTTACACCATGCGAAATATAATCAGGGGCACGACTTTTCTCCAAAAGAGAAGGGTGCTCTTACCAAAAGGGTGCTGGATGGGCAAAACCATCAGATGCTGTCATGCTTTGATCTAAAATGTGCCCCCAAAGGCTCAGGTCAGGTTTTGGGAAGGTGACTGGCTCAGGGGCACTGTACCCATCGGTGGATTCATCCACTGCTGAATTCATGGCTGAATGTGCTGTTAGGTGATGGGGTCTGGCTGGAGGTGGGGGGCTGGGGGGTGTGACCTGGAAGGGTCTATTCTGATCCTGGGCTCATTCACCCATCTCTGTCCCTTCCTATTTTTTCCCTGCTTCCTGGCTGCCGTGAGTTGAGCATCTTTCCTCTGTCATACCCTTTCACCATGCTGTTTCTGCCTTGGAGCCAGCTGACCATGGACTGAAACCTCTGAAACCATGAGCCCAAATAATGTTCCTCTTTTACATTTTTAGGTCCTGGATAATCCACTGATGTATCCACACCCCCCCCCCCTTTTTTTAAACCTTGTTTATCCAGTCATTCATTGAGCAAATGCTGACTGAGTGAGAGGAGTAAGGCATCACCTCAGGGTTAGGGAAAGTTTAGACAAACTGGTCCCTCATAGCCTAAACCCAAGGGGATTCCCATCCTGCTCCCCCTTCTTTCTTAGCAAAAACCACTGCCCTGAACCATCTTTCATTATTTTACAACGTTTTTTGCATCTCTAAATAACACACAGTGTTGTCTTGCATGATTTAAAATTCTCTGAATGATGAACTGTATGTAAACTTCTGTGACCTGCTTTTTTGTTGTTTCAGTTCAACATGTTTTTAGATCTAGCTATGGTTTCTTCATTGAAGCACTGCGTAATATTTCACTGAACACATAGACCACAATTTGTGCTCCCTTGGCTTGCTGGTGGATAGTTAAGTTGCTTCTCATTTTTCTCTACGATAGACAAAACCACAGTGATAATTTTTTGTCTATATCTTCTCACATATGTGAGAGTTGGGAAGGAAATTGCTGGGTGGTGGGGTAAGAGTATCAGTAACTCTATTTAGCTGTCACCCAAAGGGTGGAATCGATTTATATGCACACCTGCTGTTTCTCTATGTTATCACCAACACTTGGTATTTCCAGACTTCTCAATGGCAGGAGATCCCTGGTCTATGGTAGGCACTCAATAAGTATGCATTGGATGAAGTCAGATGTGTTTACACCTCCCTTGGTTGCTACCTATTATGAATGACTTTCCAAATGTCAACTGGACATTCACTCTCCTCTTCTGGAAATTTCCTATATATGTATCTTACTCTTTTGTTGGGTTGACATTTTCATTGGGATTTGTGGCAGTTCCTTATATCTTCTGAATTATAATCTTTTGTGAGTTATATGCAGAGCAAATATCTTTCTCAGTTTGCAGCTTGTTTTTTTAAAATTTTGATTGTTGTGTCTTTTGTCTTATAGAAGGTTTACACTTTAATGTTCCCAGCATTCTCAATCTTTTCCTTTATATTTTGTGATTTTTTTTCTGTCTTATTCAATAAATGTTTCCTATTTGAAGTTATAAAGATATTTTTCTATTTTCTACATAAGGCTTACAGTTTTTCTTTAACATTTAGTTCTGTAATGTACCTGTGTTTTTTACACATTATATGATTTGGATTAAGGATTTTATTTTCTTTTTCTGCAGGAATAACCATACCTGTTTTGCTAGTGATCTGAAGTGATAATTCTTTCCTTTTGTGTCTCAGCCAGTGTCTAGGCTCTTTCTATTTTGTGCCTTTGTTTTATTTTTCCTACTGTGACCATACCTCTGTTTTCATCTGTAATATTTGTGGTCAATCTCAATAGCTATTTTAATGGGTTCCCCGCCTTCTTTTTCAGGAATGTCATGGTATTTTTTAAAAGCCCTTTATTCATCTACATATGTTTCAGGGCTAGCTAGTCATATTCTTTAAATTCTCTATTGGGATTAAATTAAATTTATAGATCAATTTGCCAGAATTGTCATTTTTATGATATCAAGTTGTCTTGCCCATGAACATGTCATATCTAGCTAATTTACTTTGGCCTTCTTTTATGTTTTTCAATAAGGTATTACAATTTTCTGTGCAAAGATCATGCTCATCTTTTGTTAGATTTCTCCAGAATCCTACAAATGTATTGTTATGATTCTAGGTGTCTTCTTGAAATTAAAAATTCTGATTCCCCGATGCTGTAGTATAGAGTTTCCATTTGTTTTTTGCATTTTGACTGTTGTGTCCAGAAACTCTGCTCTGCTTTTGAATTAATTGCACTAGGCTGTTTATAGATTCTCTGGGACTGTGTAGAATCAGAATTTGTGAATAATGAATGTTTTTGTTTCTTCTTTTCCAGTCCTTATGCATTCGATTTTTTTTCTTGTCTTACTGCATGAGTTAGAGTTTTTCCTACAGTGCCGAGTAGATGTGACAACAGTGAGGGCCCTTGTCATGTTCTTGATATCTACCAGATACTTCTACTAGTCTATTGCAAATCATCATTTTGTAGTGGTAGGTTTCTCATTCACATTTCGTATTACACTGAAGATTCTCTCTTTTGTGTAGTTTTGGCTGTGAATAGATATTAATTCATATTATGTATTTATTCTACAGCCATTCAGATGATCTTATAGCCTTTTCCCCCATTTATTCTATTGAATTAAATATGTCAATACTTTTTCCTAATACGAACACCCTTGCCTTACTAGAAGAGGGTTATTTTGGTCATATGTTTGAAAACAAACATCTGGAACTGATCAGATCTTTATGGAGGTCCCCTCTAGAAGACCACGCAAGTGAGCAGAAGCCAAGATTATTTACACAGAGCTGCTATATAAGGAGTCACCTACTGTCACTTGCATTTAGACAGAAACTCAGAGGGGCAGAAGGTGTTGCATGGCCAGGTGTGCCTCGTGTGCCTGGATCGCAGGCTGTGGCACAGAGCTGGGTAGACACAGGACACCCTGTGTGATAGGTTAGGAATGGATGTGTATTTGTCTTTGTCTGGTTAGTCCTACATTGGAAACAGAGACAAAATTAGGGAAGCTGTCCACTATTAATCAAGTGTTGGCCACTTGGGGCTGACTGTTACAAGGGTTGTTTGGCCTTCTGGGTGCTGGAGAAAGAAGTCTGACTTTCTAGAGCCCACAGAGGCGGGCTGCCACCACATGTGGGCATCTTGGAATGGCTTCTGCATTCTGCGGGTCAGAGATCTGTTGTTTCACCTGCCCTTGTCACTGTCTGCTTACACATGCAGTCTGTCACCTGGGAAGGGGTCTCATTTCAAGTGTGTGTGGTCTAAGGCCAAGGCCCCTGTTTGCTTTTGCAGAATGCTACATCATGTGCTCCTTACACACCCAAGACCCACACCCTTCCCCACACAACATAGTGTCTGCTCTGCTCTCAGTTATGCTGGCTTTCAGGTTTCTTTTGTTTTTGTTTTGGGGTTTATTTGTTTGTTTTTTGATTTTTGGTTGTTTTGATATTAGGTATTGAACTTGGGTCCTTGTGCTTGCAGGGCAGGTGGCAGCACCATTGAACTAAATCCCTGGCCCTTTCAGGTTTCTTTTGATTTCTGTATTTTGGTTTCCTCTTTACCTCCATTTTAATATATTTATTTATTTTAACCTGTTCCCTGCCTTTAAAGGGATATTTGTTCTTTTTTGCCAACTATTTCTATGTGTTTTCAGCAGGGGAGTTTTCAGGTTCACGTCTGCCATGGTGCCAGTAACCAGAAATTTCCCAGCATCTTTGAAATCTGGAAGAACTTTCACTTACTTTTCCCTTAAAAAAATTCATTAACTGTCTTGCAGGGGGCTCTATTTAGCAGCCCTGAGCAGGTGTTTGCCCTCAGTCACATTTTTGTTCAAAATAAAGCTGGAAATGGTTTGTTAAAGTTCTGATACAAATGCCTTGTGTAGCGAATCCTTTTGTCCCTGAGATGTTTAGAATTTGGGGTAGATTGCTTGCAAAAATACCCACAGTTGTTTCACTCCCTAAACCCTTACACCTTTGCCCAAAATATCTGTAATTGTTCCTATCTCTGCACCCTTCTGCAATGCCCGAAATATCCCCCACTGGGTCCACCCTCCTACCTCAAGCGCCTCCCTTCAGGGGCTGGACCCATCTCCCCAAGCTCTGGCTCCAGGCTGGCCTGCGGCCTGTGAATGTGCCAGCTCCCAAAGACCGGGTCCATTTCCATTCTTACTCTCAGAACCACTCAGCTGTCCTGGGGAGAAGTGTGGGCCAGCAGCTGGAAGATGAGCAACTTGTGGGGCAGGTGGTGCCAGCAGAGGTCATCAGGTCAGCCTGTGTCACATGACCCTCAGCTGACCGGAAGAAGCAGGACCAGCTGGGCCCAGCCCAGACCAAAGGCCACAGCTATGTTGAGGCTCAAACTGCCGATCCAGAAAAGTAGTGAGTGAAATCAGTGGTCACTGTTGAAAGCCACTACATCTTGGGGGCATCCATTACGTAGCAAAAGCTAACTGATGTGGGATCCTTGCCTGTGTGCCCTTTCTGTCTGTGGCATCTTAGTTTGCTATCTGGGGCCTCTGGCACATACCTTGTGCCCTGGGTGCCCAGCTGGGTGAGTAAAAGGAGGCCCCTGGGTGGCCCTGATTTGGCGTGGAGAAGTCTTGGGTGCATGCAGAGGTTGCCCCAGTCACGTAGCTGTGTGCTGTTGGCTGAGCAGCCTCAGTGGAAAGACAAGCCCTTTAACCCCACAGACCAGGAGCAGGAGGGGAGCATTTACAGAGGCCATAGTGTGAGCCAGGCTCCTACCACAGGGCCTGGACTTGAGGTGGTAGGAAAGGTTTTGGCTCTCAATGCAGGTCTGATGCTCCTTCGCTCTGTGCCCAGAAGTATAGGCTGCTCTTGGAGCTCAATTCTTCTCATTTCATAGTGGAGGGCTGGGCTGCAGCACTGTCTCTGCGCCCCCTGGAAGCCTGGGACTCACGTGGCAGAGGCACCTGGGGAGCCAGTGTCCTGTGTTCTGAGGGTCTGCTCTGGTCTGTGTGGTGCAGGATTGCTCCCTCTCCATCTCTCCTCTCTCCATTCCAAAGGCCTGGTCCAGGAATCTTGCTTCCAAGGGGCTGACAGCCAGTCCCTGCATGGAATTACTGGACTACCGAGGGGGCCCCCTCCCCCAATCCCCCAGCTTTGGCTCTTGGGGGCTCATGCATTTCTCCTGCTTTCCTAAGTGACCTGGGAAGACTGGAACATGTGGGCTGATTCTGATCTTGTGGAATTTCAGATTTCAGGAGCCTGTTCCTTTGGATGGTTATCAGTCAGATGCAGCAGGAGTTCAGAAACCTGGCTAAGACCTGCTCAGGAAGAAAAAGAATGATTTAATCCTAGTCTGAGTTCCTTGCTCTCATCTGTCCCCCTTGCCGTGGCTCTTGTCATACTGATTGGTTACCGTGGCCTGGGGTGCCCCAGAGCAAGGGGAGCTTCTCGAACCAGCAGGTGAGAAGAAGCCTCAGGGAGGAGCTGGGTCATGCAGCCGTCCTCAAGCCAAGTCTGTGGCCAAGAGGATAAAGCAGCTGTTTGGCCGTGGGACCTAGAGAGAGTCAGCTCCCCCTGAAATGCTCCACTGCGTGCCTGTCTGGTGGGAAAAGAGGAAGAGCAGGCTATGGGTCGGAAGGAGCACGGGGAAGATGTTGGGCAGTGCTTTTGAGGGTGGAAGCTTCCTGGGAGTTGGGGAAACAGACTGCAGGACCATGCCTTCTGCCTCTAGCGCAGTCCTTCTGATGCACCCCAAGCAGTCTCTGGAAAGCACAAATCTGGTCTCCAGCTTTGCTGGATCCTTTGCTGACCCTTTGCTGGTCACCTCTGTGATCTGGCCTTGTCCAAGACGTTGGGCCTCCTTGCCTCTAAACCCTCCAAGAATTCATCACCCATCTGGGTGTGTCCACGCGGGTTCCTTGCTGTCTCTCGTGAAGAGAAGCTCATGGACAAAGGAGAAGGGAAGTCCTTGGATCATGCCTGTCCCTGTCCCGGCTCCGCCTTGCACTGGCCTGACCTGACTGCGGCCAACGTGGTGTGGTTTGACTGAGGGCAGACACAGGCCCAGGCATGCCATGTAACAGTCACGTCTGCTCCTCTGTGGCTTTACACTTTGCAGTGTCAGTGCCTCGTTGTGAGTCAGGGTCTGAAAATATCAAATGGAAAATTCTAGAATAAACTACTCATATGTGAAAACCACACACCTTTCTGAGTAGCACGATGAGCTCGAGACACTCCCCACTGTGTCGTCACCCCTTAATCCAGTGTATCCCTGCTGTCACACTGCCTGTCTGTTAGTCACTTCGCAGCTGTCTCAGTCACCTCTGGAGATCTACTGTCATGGGATGGCGGTGTTTGTGTTCAGCTAGGTCTTATTTTGCCTAATCATGGCCCCAAGCCCCGAAGTAAAGATGCTGGTGATTCAGAATTGACAAAGATCAGAAGATGCTTCCTTTACATGAAAAGGTGAAAGTTCTCAGTTTAATAAAGGCAGAAAACTATCATAGGCAGAGATTGCCAAGATGTACCATGAAAATGAATCTTCTCTTCCTGAAATTGTGAAACAGGGAGAAGACAATTGTGCTACTTTTGTGATCACACTGCAAAAGTCACAGCCACAGTGAGTGACAAGGGCTTTGTTACAGTGGAGAAGACACTGGATGATAGTGTTGGCACTGTCTGCAGTTTCTGGCATCCCCTGAGGGCCCTGCAGGGAGGGGATCAGCATATCAAGTCTCCCAGCCCTTCCTGCAGCCCTCAGAGGTGAGTGCTGGGTGAGGAAGCTGAGTGGATTCCAATGGCCCAATAGCAGGGCAGAGATGGGGCTGAATCCATGTCGTCCTGGAGTCTTGCAATCAATGATGGTGCATGGCTGAGTGCTGACCCCTGCTCTCTGAAGTCAGGAAACAGCTCTCTATCCCTCAGCAAACACCACAGTGAGCATGGGCATCAGGAACAGTGACACAGAGTGGGTGGTGTGAGGGCCAGAGGGGCCTGCATGGCAGGGGACAGAGTGGAGACCTGGGGAGCAACCCAGTCAGCAGCAGCTTGAGGGCAGGACATGGAGGGTTGTGGGATGAGTCCCAGGAGGCTGCGTGGATGCAGACAGGTCAGAGAGAGGCCCAGATCTCTCAGGGCCTTGTTCTCTTCCTCCCTGGCCCTGGAGGATGTAGGCTGCATCCTGTGCCCTCTCCCCACAGCACAGATGGAGACCATCTGTCCTGGGTCTCCATGTAACCCATCACCTGGCTGCAGAAGGTCCAGCCTCCCTCCTGGGCCCTTCCCTGAGGACTGAGGATGGGACTTCTGTCTGCACCCCCTCACATTGCTTCGATGAAGGACAGGCTGAGTTCCCCCAAAAGGCTTTCCTCCCCTGGCCCAGAGAACTAAGGGTAGGCACACGTCAGGGGCAGCAACAGGAAAAGGCCACAAGCCTGTCTTGGGGTTGTTGATTTTGGGAGCTAGAAAAAGGCCCAATTGTCTGCTTTGAGCAGGAAGAACAGTGAAGCCAGACCTCTGCGCAGTCATCTCAGTGACAGAGGCAAGATGCTACTGCGCCCACCTGTGCCCTACCTGTGCAGTCCTGGGGTGAGGTGGGTGCATTGGGGGGCAGGAAGTAGGCAGAGGAGAATCAGGAGGTGGGAGCTCACTCAGACAGCCCCCTGCCTGGAGATGCTTCATGTTTGAAAACGATACCCGAGTCCTTGCTTATTGCTCCAAAGCAAGCAGCGGAGGAGTGGGGGGAAATCCTTTACTCTCCTCCCCTCACTGTGCAAGTGGGTGCGTTCTTCTTCCATTTTAAAGATCTGTTTTTGTTCTGACCTTTTAACCAATGCACATATATACATATATAATTGATGTTTAAAACAATAAAGGGGAGCATATTATACCATTATTCTATGATCCGATTTCTTCTCATTGATGAAATGCTACTGAGAGAGCTCCCCCCCTCAACACATGTATCCTAGGGCTGTTGATAATTTCCTCTAGTTCCCTCAGTTTTCCCTGGTTGACAGAGGTAAGGTGTCTCCAGCTCTCTTTAGAAAAAGATGCGTTTCTTTGTGTGTGTGTGCTGAGTATGTGGTCAGCAGGCAAGGGTATATTTTGTGTGCCTGTGTTGCATGCACATGTGTGAGTGTGTTGTGTCTGTGTGTGAGCATTTCCTCCTCTCTACTTTGTGTGTGTGTGTGTGTGTGTGTGTGTGTGTGTGTGTGTGTTGTGCATGCTGGTATGGGCATATGTGGTGCATGTATGGTGTGTGTGTACTCTGTACTCGCTCTTCTCTCCCAGTGAAACAGGAGCCCCATCTTGGGGTGTGTGTGCTGTGTGCATGTGCGTTGCATGTGCATGTATTGTGGACACATGAGGTGAGTAGTATGCATGTGTGTCATGTGAATGCTCTGGGTATGTGCTGTGCACACATGTGTCATGCATGTGCTGTGTGCATGCACATTGTGGGCACGTGTGGCACCTGTGTGTGTGCTCTACACCTCCTCTTCTAGAACTCCCAGCTGGACAGGACCCCCCACGGGCATTGCCCTGCCACACTTCCAGGCTCACACACCATGCCAGTGGCGGCCCCAGGCAAGTCAGGCGGCTGCAGCTGGGAGACCATCATGACGGCAGCAAGTCCCCCTGCCCCATGTCAGGAGGCTCTGTGCGGCTGCCACAGGTGTGTCCTCTCCTCAGATCAGCAGGGCTGGGAGGGGCGGCCCAAGGGAGCGCTGTGCTCCTCTCTCTCCACTTCTGTTCTGCCACAGCCTCTAGCTGTGGGAGCCCACATACTCCCTTCCCTGCATGAGCCAGCATAGGGTGGGGTTGTGCATTTACCTGTATTATTTCAGTCTGGAAATCACAGATAGGGCTGTTGCTGCGGGAGATGGGGAAAGCAAGTCATAAGTAGACAACCAGTTGTGATATAACCTTCAGATAATGAATGTGGTTTCTTGCCATAAACACTGGGCTGAAGGGGATGGTGTGGGTTACAGCCACACAGGGAGCTAGGACCACAGGACTTCTGCTGTTGACTGTCTTCTTCTGACCACACAGGGAAGTCTGCGGGAGAAAGTGACAAATTGGGGCTTTGAAATCTCATGTAAAGATGCAGTCAAAGAATTAGAGAACTTCAGCAATACCCTACAACAATCTCTTTTCCTTTGTAGCTCCAGGGCTGATACAGCTGAAAATCACACTCCAAATTTGATCATGGGGTCGAAGAATGACAACGTAAACTGAATTTGCAGCCATGACAGATCGGTTACATAAATTCTAGGGTACTGATCAGAATGGAGGGCGCACCGAGGCCTGGAAGGGAGGATGGGTCTCAAAAGCAGCTTCCCCTTCCTGCCTGAAGAGATGGGTCTTTCCTTTGTGAAAAGTCTGGAGTGAGTCAGTTTCCCAAGAGTGGGCCAGCTCCCTGCAAGTCTTCCTTCTCCCGTCTCTTGGCCATCAGAACCCCCCTGGCCCAGGAAACAAGGGTAAAACGTGACCCAGGAGAATGTAATTTGTGGTTCCGTAGAGACTTTCCTACAACCAACTGAGAGTGGAAAAGCTGGCCCCGATTTACAAGTACTTGTGCAGGATGTGGTGGCCCTTGCAGACCTGAGCGGGGGCGGTACAGCGCAGTGTGGAGGCCATAGGGAAGGGGTTTGAGGTGTGATTCTTGTTCATGGGCAGTGGCCAATGCTTTGGGACTGGGGAAGATCAGGACTGTAGGACTGGTGACAAGGAAGATGGGGGAAGAGGTAGATAGGTGGAAGTCTCAAAGTAGGAGCAGAGTGTTTGGGAATATTTGCATAACCATGAAAGTCAGCAGCCTCTTTTGTCAGTTTCCTGTTCTTTCCAACAGGGCTGCATAGAAGGACGGAATGTGCAAAGGCCACAGTACGGACTCCTGCTCACTGCACTACTCTGGCTACTGCCACTGTCAGTTGCTCAACCTGTTCACAGCTGAGACCTGTGTTGAGACAGGAGTAAGCCCTGCTCTCTGTGCAGAAGAAGTGGCACCCGATAGTGGGGTGATTACCCTGGATCCTCTCTGCCATTCCCCTCACTGAATGGATGCTTTTGCTTATGGATGTGCATGGCCCCTGCCAACTCTGCTATCTGGGGACCTCTGCAAATGCTTTACTCTCTACTAGGAGGGCTTCAAGTTCCTTTAGGCCAAGGGACTCACTCTGTGCAAAAGATGAGCAGCAACAGGCTCACACCTGTGGGTTTTACCAATCTTTCACCTATGTCACCAACAGTACCAGCTTAGACTACTGACCAAGTGTCAGCAGAGATTTTGAGCTCTTTAGGCTTCACAGACCACACCATTTCTGTCTCGACTACACAACCCTGCTGTCAGTGCATGGATCTGGCTGTGTCAATAAAACTTTGTTTACAAAAAAACAGACAACAGGCTAGATTTGCCTCATGGGTCCCCAGTTCTGGGTACAGATTATTAGAATTGCCTATTGCAATTATTAGAACTGCAATTTCCTATTGCAGCCAGCAATTATTAGAATTGCCCATTGCAGCCCCCTGCCAGTTCAGGCTGTTGTCCTGCAGGTTTTAGAAGCTTGTGACCAATAAACGGTGCTGTTAGTTTTTTTCCATAGTGGTACCACAGATCTGGGGATGAGGGGTAGAAATGGAAGGGAGCTGCTCTTCTATGCCTGTGAGTGCATTCGTGAAATTGTTGCTTCCCATCCCTACATCTTTCGGCACTGCTGATTTAGACACAGCGTTTCCCGAGGGAGAAAGGCTTCCAGCTCAGCCGTGACTGTGGTTCCTTTAAACTAGACAACTAGTTCATGACCACCTGGCCATCATGGGCCTTGAGTCGACAGACACAGGGAAAGGATTTCTGCGTGGCTGAGTGGTTGATCCCGGTTATTGTGGGGAATTTGGTGTGCTTCTGCTTGCCAGGTGAAGGGGAATTACATCTGCACTCTAGGGGAAACCTCTTGGGAGCCTCTCAGTATTCCCGTCTGGTAATAAAAGTTAGTGCGTAAGCACAGCAATGGTCAGTTCAGAGCCACAGAGAATGAAGAAGGATATTTGTTCAGGCCGACAGTAAAGAACCACACCAAGGAGCTGATTGAAATAAAAGGGCGCTTGAGGAGACAGCAGAAAAAAGAGGTGAAAGATTAACCCTGGCTGTGTGGTAAGCTGTAGCATTAGGGAGAGTAGTCGCGTTACTCACCCTTCCTATTATGTATTTATTTGCATGTGTTTACGAGTTATTTCTCTGTCCCCTGATTGTTCATATGTGGAGTCTTCACCGTGTTTAACTTTAAAATTTAGTCTCATGTCAGGGAACATCCAGGCTGGATTGGGACGGAACTGGTGGAGGTTACTGTCTCCTGAAGATGGGTGGGACCTCTTTGGGAGCAGGCTGAGTGTCTTCACTTGTGCATGAGTAGTTGTAAACTAGATGTTGCGTATGGTGTTTTTGTGCAGAAGTGTGGAGCTGTGTGAATGGTGAAAGCAGCGTAGCACTGGTCATGTGACCATCACCCTCCAAGATCTGCTGGGCGCAGCAAGCCCAGCACATTTACATTTGTATATAAATGAAACACAGCACTAGAGTCAGCACACAATAGGTCCTTTTGGGTTCATTCAATAATGTGCGTGTGTCCAGATATTTATTTTATGGGCCCTCACAGCGGGCACCTCCTGCCCACAGAGAGTAAATTATTTTCCTCTCTGTGCAAATACAGTGCTGCTCAGTGCAATGCAGGCTCCAGACAGTGGGTAGAAGGGTGTAGAGTCAGTGAGGCTGGCAGGGGATGCTTAGGCTGAGAGCTGGGTGGATAGGGGAGAGGGATCAGGAGCCGCCACCGTGGAGGCTGTGGGGAGCAGCTGCAGGTTTCCCATCTGTGCAGGGCTGGGGTGTAGAGAGTGACTCTGAGAAGTGTCCCTGGGCACCAGAGCTCTTCTATGTTTCTCTGTGGATGAAGGTCAAGCTTGGGCACCCTTTTTTGGTACCTTTGGCTTCTGAGAAATGGGGCCCTCTGCAAAGGAAGAGGGATACTTTGTCCTTTAAGGAATGAAAGAGAATCTGATGTAAGACAGGTCTCTCAGCCCCAGAAGAACCGTTTTAACATTCTTGGTATCCACTCAGGAGAGACTGGCAGGACCTGCAGCCTCCAGAAATATGCCAGACAATGCCAGCACCCTGGGGAGGGTACACTATGGAGTTAAGGAAGCAGGTGTGGGAGTTATTTCCTTAGGGCAAAAATGTTAGAAAAGGCATCATGGGGTGGAGGGTGTGAACATCTTTTAAAGAATAAATATAATTTCTCATTATTCAGTTAGTAATTCTAGCTGCAGGAAACTTGGACAATGCCAAAATGAACAAAGAAACACACGTGCACACACACATACACACACACACACACAAGCACACCACCCTCACTGCATCTTCCGGAGATAACCATTCCTAATATTTCATTTCATAATCTTCTGTCATTTTCTATGCATACAAATAGATATATTTGCTGTTTTTCAACAAAAAAAGATCATAGCACACACTGTTTTGTAATGTACTGTTTTCATTTAAGGTTAGGTGATCACCTTTTTTCATATCAATGAATATGATTCTACTGCACAAATTTCTCTAGCTGTTAGTTGGGACTGAGAGGGATTGTGTTATAAGTTACCAAATCCTCTGTCACTTTTTAAAACATTCTTTTTTTTTTTTGGTACCGGGGATCAAACTTGGGTTCTTGCACTGGAGAGGCAGGCAGCAGAACCACTCTGAGCTAAATCCCAGACAAAAACATTCATTTTTATTATATAATTAATGTATGTTTATTGTAAAAAATTTTTTTAATGGAAATAATCACAATGCAAAAAGAACAAATCACCCATGATCTACCAGCCATGGGTAATCAGCATTAATATTTCAGTGTGCATCCTTTCTTACAAAAATTGATTTTGGGGCTATGTATTATTTTATCATCCTCTCTTTTCATTTAACAATACAGCATTCATATACACACTTGTATAAAGCCATTACTGGTGGCTGCATAGAATTCTATTGTATAAAAGTACATGATTCATACAACCAATGATTGCCTATTAATTGACATTTTGAATTTCTTTCTCTTTTGCTGTTACAAAATACTGCAATAAACAGCCCTGTAGCTAATTCTTTTTTCTTTTTAGGACAAATCTCTACAAGAAGAACAAGTGGGTCAAAAGGTATGCAAAAATGGATATGGAAAGTGAAATTGCACTCTAAAAACTGCACCACTTTATGTTTCCAGCAAGAAAGTATAAATGTCCATACTCCGTGCTCTTGGTAATGCAGAATATAATAATAGTAAGAATAAAAAGCCAATTTCATAGGTGAAAAATGGTAGCTTGTTGTTTTAATTTGCATGTACTTGAATACTAATGAGGCCGAACACTTTTTCAAATGCCTTTTGATACTTGTATTTCTTCTATTGAAAGTTGTCGGTTCATAGTCTTTGCTCATATTTCTATTTGTATGTTAATATTTCCTTGATTATTTGTATATTATGGATGTTAACCCTTTCCCTGGATACATAGAAAGTGTTGCAAATATTTTCCCAAATCTATCAACATTTTTTTACTTTGTTTCTATTTTTATTTTGTTTATTTTATTCATTTAAATCCACAGAAGTTTAAGGTGTGAATGTAGCAAAATTTGTTACTCTTTTGTGGATTTCCCTTTTGCACCCTACTTAGGAAAGCATTCTCCTGCTCAGGTTTTATGTATACCAGCTACATTTTGTGGTTTATTTTAATTTAGATTATTTTTGCAGGGCTGGGGCTGAAATCCAGGTGCATGCTAGACAACTGCTCTACCCCAGAGCCACACCCGCAGCCCTTGTACTTTATGTTGAAGTTATCTTTTTCTGGAATTTATTTCATTGCGAATTAGATGATGTTATCAAACAAAACGCTCTTTTCTCACATCCCAGACTGTGTCTTGTGGCCTGGGAGCATCATGCATGTTCCTGGCTCTCCTCAGGAACTCAGTTCTGGCCTTGGATACTCTAGCTCTGTACCAACAGCTCACTCTTGTATGTGATAGCTTTAAAACATTTTTTTTTTTTTTTAATATGAGAGGGCAAGTGTCTCTTCAGTCTTTTCAATACTTCCTTGTATTTTCAATACTTCCCTTCCTGGTTGGTTTCACAATATTCTTTTCAAAGTTGAAAAGATAAAATTCTCTTTTAGGTCAGAATCATGTCTTCCTCGGAGATCAGTTTGGGCTGAACTTATGTGACTGTCACATGAAAATTAACTCTTTCCCAATGAGGATGAGGTTCCTGCCTACATTTATTCAAGGCTTTGAAATGGCCTGAAGGACGGTTCTGAAAAGTTTTATAGTTAGAAATGAAAGCATTTCCGGCTAATTTTTACTTTAATGCACTAATGTGCTCTGTACAATTGCTCCATGATTGCTTCTGTTGTTAGACTTTTAAAGATTTTTGGGGGTGGATGCTAAGGATGGAACCCAGGACTTTGCATGCACTGTACAAATGCTCTACCATGAACTATACTCCCAGTCCCATTTAGATGTTTTTTTCTTTTGCACTTTCTTTTTGAGACAGAGTTTTGCTAGATAGTCTAGGCTGGCCTTGAACTCAAGATCTACCCGCCTCAGCCTTGCAAAGGCTGGGATTATGGGCATGCTCTACCACACACTGCTTCCTGTTTAGGAATGTTACTGGCTGATAACTTGACCAATTTATGTCAGGGATGCTGTGCTTTTGTGTGTCAGCATCAAGGTTTCATACATATATAAATCTCTCTCTCCTCCCTCTCCCCTCCACAATATTAGTAATAAGACATTCAGAAACTTTATTGCCTTCTTCGCCTATCAAAAGAGTGAGAGATAAATGACAGTCCTCAATTAGGGGAGTATTTTCGCCAAACTTTTTCATATTACTGAGAGTTTTTACTTGCTGTATTTAAATGCAGTGTAATTCAGTTCATAAGATGCCTCGCCTGTTAGGTTCCCTTGTTCTATGTAACGCTTTTTGTCATATGTGCTACTGAGTCTGAGCCGAGCGTTTGACCCGCTTGCTCCTTTCTGATTGTGTATGCGGGTGTGTATTTATCTTTTTAGACTTTGCTGTGGCCATTCTCCCGGGCGCAGTGTTTTCTTTGACTGCGCCTGACTCGGTGTGAAAGGCTGCCTGTCTAATGGGGTTCGGTTTGCACATATGGTGCTGGAATTAATAACTCCAGCCTCACCCTGTCATCTTCTCTCCTTTGTGCCCCCCATCCCATTTTATTGGCTTTCTGTGTACTTTGAGGCTTTGGAAGGTTTATGATCCGGTTCTCAGGTTCACTAGTTGGTTCTTTTGTGCGGCTTCTTCGGCTTGCTCGGAGGGGTTGCCTGTCCGTGCCTGCGGTGGCCTAGCCGGTAGCTAATCCTTTCTGGGGCTGACAGCCTCTCCGCTGACGCCCTATCATGTAGTGCTTGTGCCGCCTGCCCTTCCGAAGCACTTTCTTGGCTTCCAGGAGAAAGCTTCCTTCTCAGCCTGTTTTGCTTCTTCTGTTTTCTTTCATTTCCTTTTCTTTCCCCCAATTTTTATTTTTATTCACACACGTCTGCAGTACTTAACGATCTCACTCCTCGCGGGGAGCTGGTGCACGGACAGAGCACGTCTTCATTCTCATTTTGTCTCCTTTCCCTCTCCCTGCCCTCCCTTCTCCCCTCACCTCTTGGTTCCCTTCCCTTAGGCCAGCGACCTCTCTCCCTGTTTCCTGTGAGCTGTCCGTTCATTTCCTGATCCTCTCCTTTGGGACCTCCAGGGCTCAGGCGGGTCCTCATCCGGCTTCTGTGACAGGGCTGCCTCACCCAGCATCGGGACTCCAAACACTTTCTGGAAGCCACCTACACTGTGCCTGCAGCCACCTACTTGTAGCTCCTGCTGGTTGCATCTGTCTGTCTTTTCTCTTGCTGTCATGACAACCACAGACGCAGCGCGGATGGCTTCTTCCTAGTCCTGGGAGTCAGAAAGTCCTGGGATCAGGGTGCGGTGGGGTGGTGTTATCCTGTGGGAGGACATGGAGAATCTGTCCCCTGGTCTTTCCTTCCTGCTGGGGACCACCTGTATCCCCAGCTGGTGGCCTCTTCCTCCATCTTCACTGCCAGCAGCGTGGCGGCCACATCTCTCTCCTGACTCTCTTGCTTCTCCTGAACGGAATGCTGGTTCTGCCTTGGAGCTTATTTGGGGCCCAGGAAGCCCTCCTCACTCAGTTACAACTGTGACTTCCCTTCTGCCACGGGAAGTGACATATTGTGGGGCATGGCTGTCTTGGGGACTGCCTTCTCCACCGTCTTCCTGTCTCAGATGATAGCCACAGTCAGCCCTGCCCCTCTCGCCCTATCCCCCCAAGACACCCCCACCCTACTAAAAGCTCCCCTCTTTCCTCTGAGACATGTTCGTAACTGCCCTTCTCCCACCTGTGGTGGCCCAGGCCACACACAGCTTTCATCAGGATCAGTGCCCTGGTGTCCAGCCGCTGCCCCAAAGCAGCCCACTCAGCCCGACCATGCTGCCTGTGCCTTTCTGGCCTTGTTTCCATCTCTCTCCTGCAGAGGGTAGTGGATTCCTGGTCCCTCTCTGCACCTGCCCTGCCCCCCAACCCTCAGGCCTGCTGGGCCCGACCCCCTCCTACTCTGAGTCTGCTTCTCCCCTGCTGCTGGGTGCTGCCTCCCCATCGGAGCACAGGCCCCACCCAGGCAGGAGGATCTCCATGGGCTGTCACTTGTCCCTCCCATGACACTGCAGACATGGAGCAAGCACTGGCTGAGTGGAGTAGGATGGAGCCAGCTGGGGCTTGGGGTCAGGGCGTGTGGAGAGGAGGAGGCTGCACACAAGGCCTAGCTGTCCTGAAGGCCTGGGGTCCAGGGAGCAGGGCTGGGCTTCAGGGGTCCAGGCAGAAACGGGGAGACAGGTGCAGGGAGCTGGGGCAAAGGCGGCTACCCCGGGCAAGTGAGGTATGGAGGCAAGGGGCACATAGGTCAGGCCTGTGACCTGGGCGGGGGGCTCTGTGAGGAGTGCTGTGCCTCTCCAGGCCATGTTTGTGAGTGGGTTGCCTATGTGTGCCTGTGTGGACTCGCTCACTCACGTCAAGGTCTGGGCACCGACTGTGTGCATGAACGTGAGCTGGCAGGAGTGTGTGTGTGCATGCGTGTGTGTGGTGGTCTGTGTGCAAGTGTGTGTCGTCGTATAGTTATGAACAGCTCTGTGTGTGTGACTGTTATCCATGTGTTCATGTGTGTGTGTGCCTGTGCGCAGGTATATGACTGCTGGTGTCTGGGAGTGAGCCTGTCACTGTGCCTTTGGGCCCGGATGTCCATGAATGTATAAATGTGTGCGTGTGCACGAGTGTGAGTGTGTAAGCCCAGCTTGAGTCCATGTGCCTGGCTCTGGGCATCTGTGTCTGAGCTGTTGCATGTGATATGGACACACATGAGCAGTGGCATCTGTGTCTACATAGTGGCGCCCGTGTTCCTGCCTGTCAACCATCCTGTGTGCCATGCAGCCTGTCCTCCAGCCGGTGCCCTTCCTGATCACCAGGAGGTGGCCCAAGACGGCTCTGGCCAAGGACAGCCCTTCTCCTGGTGGCTCTCACGGAAACCCTGTGTCACTGGGTACAGGACTGGAGAGCAGTCATCGCACAGGGACTCTCGAGCCTAGCACCCTTGCCTGCCCTGCCTGTCACCAGGGCCACTTGCTCGGGTTAACTGATGGCGGGGGAAAAACCCATTAGTGGCCTGCCTCTCCCAGTCATCTGTTATCTGCCGGCTGACATGCACTCGCTCTTCTTCATGTAATTGGAGAAAGTTTTCCCATTACCCGCTGTCTCTGTGTGGCGCACAGCCTCCTGGCCCCCTTTGCGGTCACGCGGGCTCTTTGCAGCCTCCTTAAGAGGCTGACCTAATTTCCACTCTTTGTCATTTTCTCCCCAACATGACAGCGATTTCTCTAGGAGCTCTTCTGAGCCTCGGCTCCTGTCAAGAGATGGGAGCTGCGGTCACGGTCGCGCACCCTCTCCTAGAAGCAGCGGTGGTGGGGAGGGTGGCTCCTTCTTCCTCAGAGGGTGTCCTGGACAGCTGTTCCTGCCCAGGTGGAGTGAGGTTGTCTTGGCTTCACGCAGGATGAGACAGCATCTCTTTCCCAGGCTGGGTGCAGAGCTTTCTCTTCCTGCACAGAGGCCTGGGGTGGGTCAACCTCCCTGGGATCCAGCTGCACACAGCCCCTACCCCTCCTTCAACCTCTGGGCCCCTTACCGCGCTGGAGGAGCCCCCTCCCCTCGATGCCTCAGCTGGCCTGGGCTCAGCTCCATGTGTGTGTGCCCTGGCGCTGTCCTGGCCAGGGCTGGCCTGGGAACACGGGTGCACCGTGGCCTGAGAGGGCCCCTATCCTGCTCTGTGCCTCGGCCCAGAAGTCAGATTGCAGTCTCAGCGTGCACAGCCTCGAGGCAGAACAGTCAGGATGCCTCAGACCCGATAAAGTCAGGCAGAAACCTGAGTCCAGAAGATCCTGCTGCGGGCCTCCTGCCGGGAGAGACCCAAGGGGAGGTTGTAGGCAATGTAGGGCCTTCCTGGTGTTTAACCTTCTCTCCCTGACCCCTGACCCTCTGATCCTTGCCCCCTCCAGCCTCAGCCATTGCCACAGCCCTGCCTGATGCTCTCCCCTCTTCTTCTCACCCCTGTGGCCCCATCAGCAAGACAGTACCACAGGGCACCTTCCAGGGCTCTACTCCCCACCAGGCCAGCTCTCTTGGGGCATCATGGGTGACCCGTACCAGGTGCGTCGTGGCACCAGCAGAGCCACAGGGCACGGCAGAGGTGGAGGGGTGGTGTCCCCTGCCGGGCCACTGGGATGCTGATGAGTGCTGAGCCAGCCTCCAGGGCTAGCCAGCCTGTCCC
>NW_022900949.1:32709219-32710912 GCF_012274545.1 Fukomys damarensis
GGGAGGGAGGAGGTGGGAGGGAGGGCCCAGAGGTGAGGGTGCTTGTTCCAGCTCAGACCAAAGGCAGGGAGGCCCACTGTGAGAGCAATGGGCCAGGAGGTATGTGAGTGTGTGTGTGTGTGTGTGTGTGTGTGTGTGTGTGTGTATACGCACATGTGTTCATGTGTGTGAATGACACAGGGAGAAACACAAGAGACAGAGACATAGTGAGAGACAGAGAAATACAGAGAGATACAGAGAGACAGAGGCATAGAGAGGTACAGAGAAGGAGAGACAGAGAGAGACAGAGACTTACAGAAGGAGGGAGGAAGAGAGACAAAGATGGATAGTGTTGGTGTTGGAGACAAACACAGAGATAGGATGAGAGACACAGAGAGAAAGAAGAGAGAGGAAATAGGGGGAAGAGAAAGAGAGACAGACAGAAAGAGACAGCGAGACAGAGAGAGAGAGAGAGATGAACAGACAGACAGACAGTCAGGCTATGGCCAGATTAGCTTGAACCACCCCACCCTGGTCTCCAGCAGCTCACTACTGTGCCGGACCCTTGGACACAGGACCACATCCACAGGATCACAGCCTCCTGCCCCCCACCCTGGCCCCACACTGAGCTCCCAGGCATCCTGGGGCCTGATGACCACATGGTAGCACTTGGCAGGCACCATGGCTGGCGGGGTCCCTCTGCAGAACCCTTTCACTCACCAGGTACTTCCCTGTGGACCCTCTGGAGTCCTCATTCCCAAGGGGCTGCTGAAGCCCTAGGAATTGCTAGGCGATCATGTCCCACGATGTGGACACTTTGTGAGCGAGTCATCTGTCGGCCGAGGGCTCCCCTAGGGAGATGGGGGCAGAGGCACTGGCAAGGTTCCCGGAAATGGAGAGCAGGTGGGGAGCAGTTCCCTAAGAGGAGGAACTGGCTCCGGCGGGTTCCTCCTCTGGCTGTGAGGAGGATGGAGAAGATGGGCGTTGGAGCCCAGAAGGGTGGGGAGAGGGCAGGGTCAGGGCCTGGAGCCTGCACTTTGTGCTCTGGTCGGTCCTGCAGGGCCAAGCTGCATGCTGGCTCCTTGCTGTGCTCCTGAGGCTCGGCTGGGAGAGGAGCTGGGACCCTCTGGGATGGGCAGAGGTGAGACCACCACTGCCAGGGCCAGGCTCTAGGCTGCACATGTGGCTGGAACTCAGAGCCCAGTGTATTCTCTGGTGGAATCCAGCACCTGGTGCTACCACCAAGCCATGTTCCTGGAGTGCTGGGGTGGGCCGGCTCTGTGGATGTGTTTTTTCTGTCTTCTTCCTCCCATGGCTGCCCGATGTACTAGGACTTCCCTGTAGCGCTGGCAGCAGAGCAAGTGAGGTCTGCACTGAACACACTGTCTGTCACTGTCTGTCACTATCTCATCTTCGTGTGCATGGGACCAGGGGCTTCCCAGCCTCTTTAAGTCATTCCCTCGCTGGACAGGAAACCTGGACCCAGAGAAGGGCAGTGCCAGGCACAGAGCAGGGCTCTGTGGGGGCATAGAGAGATGCGGGACTCATGCCGAGTTCTGGATCTCTGCCCAGGACCCCCACTGCTGGGACCCCCTGGCCAAGGTGACGTCCTCCTACCAGGCTGGGTGGTCTGCAGCTGGTAGTGGACACTTGAGGGCTCTAGGAGAGCAACTCTAGGTGCTCCTGCTCCTGCCTGGCCTCTCCCTTCCTCACC
>NW_022900949.1:32711023-32740920 GCF_012274545.1 Fukomys damarensis
AAAAAATGAATTATATTCATTTTGAGGAACTGGTGCATCTATGTAGCCACATCTCGACCATTTCACTCCCCACCACCTTCACCTCTCCCTCCTTCCTTAGTTCTCTTCCCATCTTCACAAACTTTACCTCCTTCTTCCCCGCCATCTCTTTTTTATTTTGCACTTTATTTATACTTGGAGTATCTCACATTAGAGTGGCCACCCATGCAATATTTAAGCTTGTGTGTCATTTATTTCCCTTAGCATTATGGTCTCAAGGTGCATTCATTTTCCCACAGATGACTCAAATGTATTCTTCTTTAGGGCTCAGTAGTACTCTAATATATGTGATATTTTCTTTATCCGTCCACCTGTTGATAGACAGATAGGCCGTTTCCATAATGCAGCTATTATGACTTATGTTGCTACAAACATGGGTGTGCATGGATCACTGCAATACGATGTTTTTAACTCTTTCAGGAAGATACCTATAAGAGGCACAGCTGGGTCAAATAGAATTTCTTTTTAAAACTTTTGTTATTATTAGCAAATGTTTGCGGTGCATCGGTTACATTCGTTCATCACGGGGTGTTGGTGCACGGACACAACACGTCTTGTTCTTACAGCCCCTTCTTTTCTCCTTCCTCCCCTCTCCCTTCATCTCTTGGTCCCCTTCCCATTTGCAAAATATCTGTTCCCTTGTTTCCTATCAACTACCTTTATTTTGCTCTTTAATTTATTTGTACTTCGGGTTTCTCTATTTTTAGTTTTTTTTAGGGATCTCCATGCTGGTTTCCACAGTGGTTGTATTAGTTTACATCCCCCACAGTGTGGAAAGGATCCTTTTACCCCACATTGGTGCCAGCATTGGTGCTCTTGAGTCCTTGATGGTGGCCATTCTTTCTGGAGTAAAATGGAATCTCATTTTTGTTTTGATCTGCATTTCTCTAATGGCCAGAAATAACAAATGTTGTTTTTCATGTTCTTTTTGGCCATTTGTATGTCTTCTTCTGAGAAGTGTCTATTCATTTCAATTGCCTGTTTTTTAACTGGGTCTTTTATTGTGGGGGGGGTCTACTTTTTTGGTTCTTTATATCTTCTAAATATTAGTTCTTGATCCAAGGAGTAGCTGGAAAAAAACTTTTTCTCACTCTGTAAGTTGTCTCTTCTCTCTGTTGGTTGTTTCCTTTGCTATGCAGAAATTTTTAATTTGATATAATCCCACTCTTTGATTCTTGGTAATATTTCTTGTGCAACTGTGGTTCTATTCAGAAAGTCCTTGCCTATGCCTATGTCCTCAAGAGTTTTACCTATTTTATCTTCCAGTACACTCTGAGTGGAAATGAATGAAATTGAGAATGAAAAAAAAAATACAGAGGATTAGTGAATCAAAGAGTTGAAGGATTGATAAGACTACAAACCCTCAAACCAACTTACCAAAAGAAGGAAAGAAAAGACTCAAACCAGTGCTTCTGAAAATGAAAAAGGTAAAATCACAACAGACACTGCCAAGATCTACAGGATTGTAAGAAACTACAGAGAGTCTAGAACAAATGGATAAGCTCCTAGACATATGAGTTACCAAAACTGAATCAAGAAGATATAAAAAACTGAATAGACCAATAACAGGCAATGAAATTGAGGCAGTAATACAAACTGTGACAACGAAGAAAAGCCCAGGTCCTGATGGAACCCCTGATGCATTTTATAAGAACAGCAGGGAGGATCTAACTTCAATAGCCCTTTAAGATCGTCCACAAATTTGAAATCAAGAAGCATTGCCAAACTCATTGCTTAAAGTCAGCATTACTCTGACACCAAAACTGGACAAGACTCATGAAAAAGAGAGAACTGCAGGCAATATCCTTAATGAACATAGATGCAAAATCCTCAACAAGCTATTGGCAAACGAACACAACACATCATTAGAAAGATCACGCATCCTGGTCAAGTTAGCTTCATCCCAGGAATGCAAGGATGATTCATTATACACAAATCAATAAATGTAAAAGATCATATAAACGAAGGATGAAAATAAATGATAATCTCACTACATGCAAAAAAAAAACATTTGACAAAATGCAACATCCATTAATGATAAAAAAAATTCCAGATGAAAATAAGTAGAGAAAAACCTTACCTCAAACTGATAAAAACCATTTCTGACAGCTCACCGCCAACATCATACTAAATCAGGAACAACACAAGGATGCCCATCATCACCACTCCTTTTTGACATTGTACTTGAAACATTAGCCAGTGCAATCAGGCAAGAGAAAAATAAAACAGATATGAAGAGAAAAAAAAGAAATCTAACTATTCTTATTTGCAAATGACATGATCTTCTGTATAAAAACATAAAAGGTCCAAAAACCTCCACCAGAAGACTCTTAGAATTAACAAGCAAATTCAGCAAGTGGCAGGATCTAAAATAAATACACAAAACTCAATACCATTCCTGTACACCAACCATGAATCCATGAGAAAGAAAGAAATCAGAAAAACAATCCTACTTATGGTAACTTCAAAATATTCTAAATACCTAGGAATTAACCTAACCAAGGAAGTAAAAATGACTATAGTACTCCGAAAACAGAACACTGAAGTTTGTTCCTCAATGAGCAGAACCAGTATTGTCAAAATGGCCATCAAAAAAGATATATACATTTAATGAAATTCCAATAAAAATGCCAACAGATTTTCTCACAGAACTAGGGGGGAAAAAGAATCCTAATATTTATATGGAACCAGAAGAGACTTAGAATAGACAAAGCAATCCTGGGCAACAAGAGTAAAGCAGAAAGTGTCACAATCCTAGAGTTGAAGTTATTACAAAGCTACAGCGATAAAAAAAAAACAAAACAAAACAGCATGGTACTGGCCCAAAACAGACACGATGATCACTAGAACGGAGGTTAACGAAACAAGACACATTCAGCCTTCTAATTTTTGACGAAGGGTCCAAACCATGTGCTGGAGGAAAGGCAGCCTCTTTACCTACTGTGCTGGGAAAATGGCAGAAGAGTGGATCCAGACCAGTGATGGCAGACCTATAGCATGAGTGCCGTAGTGGGGCTGAGTTTGCAGAGAGGAGGTGAGGTAACCGCTGTGGACGGCAGTGAGGCAATAGGGAAGGCTGCAGTGGGAGGGGCTGTAATCCTGCCTCCCTCCCCAGCTCCATTACCTGCTCCACACCGTCCTTTGAGACCCCCAGGCCTGCCTTGGTGTCCACACTGCCTCTGACCTGTGGCACTCCGGCTTCCTTCTGTCTTCTGTGAACAGACATTGTGCCAGAGGTGCCACTCTGCCAGGCTGGGTGCCGGGGCTCACGAAGGCAGTCTGCAGCTCCAGCCTGGCACCCAGAGGGAGCGGTACCCTGCTGTCACGAGACAACTAGCTCTGTGGTGCTAGCGGGGTCCCTCCAGCTCCTTCACCTGCCCGGTTTCCTTTCTTGTGAAGTTTGGGGTGCTCAGGTCAGTGACAGGGATCCTGAAGTAAAGGAGAAAGAGATGTTTGCGAAGCTCTGGAACACAGAGCCAGGCAGTTTCAGCCATAGGTGAGCCCCCTCTCTCCCCTGCCCGGCCTCTCTGCGAGCCACCATGGGGGTGGTCTTGGACTCGGTTGTGTGCCAGGGCTCTACGGTTTTATACAAATGCCTTCAGAGTGGGCAGGGCTCCCTGTTCCTGTAGAGTCGATGACAATCAGGGAATCACTACAGACGATGCAAGCTTAGAGGATGGGGGCTTAGAAGCCAGGGAGCCCAGTCACCTGTTTGGGCTAATGGGGAAACTGAGGCCTTTTCCCAGGCCCTTAACATGGGCCAGGCTGTTTGAAGTTCCCACAAGAAGGCTGATGCCAGTCTTTCCAGTTCTTGGAAAGTCCCTGACAGGAAGCTGAAACATGAAAATCCTTGAATACCTTTGCTAACAGCTGCTCTCTGTTTACAGGCAGAGGACCATGCAGAGACTGCAGGAGGCCACCTGCCACCGTCCAGCTGAGCAGTCCCAGGCCTCAGTTTCCTCACTGTAAAACTATCAGTCCCAGGAAGACCCACAGGCGCTGGCATTCTGAGAGCCAGGTAGCACACGCACATGCGGGGAAGTACACACGTGCACACGCGCACAGAGCCCTCAGGGAAGTCAACTGTCAAGCGCCGTGTTTCAAAATGTGCCTGTTTATTTGGCTTGTTTGTGCGCTCTCGCCTCGGCTGCCTTTATAAATATTTATCAATGTTGTTGCACTGACATTTCCTGGGAGGAGGCGGGAAGGGTAGCGGAAGGGAGGAGTAGGTGTCAGGGGAAGCTGACAGGCAGAGGGGCAGGCATGGAGGGTCCTGAGCCAGCCCCAGACAAGGAAGGGCTGGGCCGCTCCCAGGGGACAGGGGCTGACTGCTGGGATTTGAGAGAGGGACCCAGATGAGGATCCATCAGACCACGAAGGATCATACACCGCCTGCCACGGCTCAGTGCCTCAGACAAGGCCCCACGCTTCACAGCAAAAGTGATTACTAAACACCAGCAGATAGCATAGACTGGTAGTACCCCCTTCCCCCACCCCTGGCACTGCGAGTGGAACCCAGGGCTTTCACTTTGAGTACGTCCCCAGCCCCTTTCAAAAATCTTTTACTTAAGACAAATTGCCAGATCGCCCAGGCTGAGGTTGAACTTGTGATCCCGCTGCCTCAGCTTCCCAGAGGGCTGGGATTACAGGCCACTGTGCCCAGTCTGCACACTGTTTGAAGTATTCCTGTATTTAATCCGTACTCACAGCTCTATGACAGAAGGACTGTTGTCTTCATTTTATAGATAAGGAAACCAACCTGGGATCAGTACCTTCCCACGACTGGCAGCTCTGAGTCACAGATCCTTCCCAATGCAGCTGGCCCCATATCCTGGCCTCCTGGCCTCCTGGCCTCTGCTCAGGAACATCCTGTGTCTTGGGTGAATCACCTGCTTCTTTAACAAACACTCCTTGAAGGCCGCCGCATACCCAGCCCATCGTAACATTGTTTCCAGGGCAGCAGAGGTGACCAAGACAAAGCCCTTGACCTTGGGGAGCTCAGGGCGAGCCAGTCCTGAGGATGTTGCCATGTGGGGAGTGTTTAGGCGGCCATCAGGAGGCGACTTAATTCTAGGTCAGCTCAGCAGCAGCGGGCTGATCTTGGCTGAAAGGGAGCACCTTCAGTCTGGAGGGGAAAAGAGAGGTGGGCGGAGAGGTGAAGTTAGGGGCTTGTCCGCCAAAGAGGAATCTGCAGTTCTGGAGCTGAGAAAGAGAGAGAAGTTGGAGGCTGTATCAGCTGCTTTGCTGTACAACAAGATGCCCCGGAGCTTCGTGGCACACACAGCTGCCATTCACTATCTCATCTTTCTGTTGTTGGCAGTTTGGGCTGGGTGGGTTCAGCTGTTCTTCCTGGACTGGCTCACATAGCCAGAGTCTCAACTGGGACCGAGGCTATTCTTACGGGGTCTCCACCTTCCGGCAGGATGTCGTGGGCTTCCTCATACTCTGGTCCCAGGGCCGTGACAGTGAGATCGGAACACACGATTTGCAGTGTGCTTGAAGTTTGTTGTTTTCACTGTGTTCTATTAACTACAGAGGTGGGGGAACAGGCCCTACTTTCTGATGGGGGTACCGCAAAATCACATTTTGCAGAGCATAGAAAGGGTGACAACTGGAGTCATTTCCTGCCTCTACTTACAGATTACGTGCGAGGGTGAAGGTCGGGGAGCAGGAGGGGTGCGCCTGAATTCAGTTAGGGTACAGTTACATTGGAAGTATGAGTGGAGTCTACAAGGGGAAGAGAAATATATTTTTGCGATTTGGGGTCTGGAGCTCTGCAGGGGCCCCAGAGTCCCTGTGTGCCCGCTCACAGCTCTACAGGTAAAGCCCTTCCCGCCCCCCTCTCGCCTACCAGGGACCATGGAGCCTGTGTCCTGCTTGCTGGGCTGGACATCTGCTCACCTGGCCTGAGTGAGAGCAACAGGGCCAGAGCCAGCTCAGCTGAGAGGACACAGGCTTTGGGGTGACACCCAGCGGAGAGGCTGTAGGGGCAGCAGGAGGCACAAGGGGCAGGGGAGAGCAGCCTAGCCTTGGGCAGCAAGCCCACAGCCCTCTTGAGCAGGGAGCGTCCCTGCCCAGGTGCACGGGGGCTGGGTTAGCTGTGCCACTCTCCAGCCACCTGTCACCATCACCACAGCAACTGGCCACACAGCACAACCATCTTGCAGGCAGTGGGAGGGAGCCTGGGTGACACAATACTGTCTAGGTGGGTTGCAAACAGCCCAGAGCTGCTCGCTGGAGAGGACGCCACGTGGCAACCGCACCTGGGAAACACAGGTGGGTACCTGGGGCATGAGAAGGTGGAAGGGGAAAGGGAAAGGCAAGGAGAGAAGCTTTCAGGGCCCGGATGTCACTGGCTACGACGGAGAAGTACTCGCCAGAGGCCACAGGGTAAGTGCGCACACGCTCGCACAGAGCAATCACAACTCAAAAGGCGGGAAGTTAGTCTAAAATTTAGATAGAAGAAAACTGTACATAGCAAAGATTGTTTTGAGATACGGAGGGCCAACTGGCCCAGATAAACATGATCCTGTCCCGCAAAGCCACGGCCATTCAGAGAGAGAGAGGAACTATAAAAATACTCCCAGCACCATGCCCGAAGCTGTTCTTTCAAGTACCCGACGCCTCCGCCCAGCATTAACACAGAGTGTTGAGCTCGGATTTGCCCCTCCATTTTCCGGGCATGGTGCCGGGGCACAGGGTGAACCCAAGAGAGACCAGATTGGCACGTGCTCCTGTTGCTCCAGCCCAGGAGAGAAAGGAGCACAAAGAGAAAGTGACACGGTCACTTCCGAAGCCTGATGACGAGCTGCAGCGAGAAAGAGGAGGGAGGTCAAGGAAAGCTTCTTGGAAGAGGAGGCTTTGCTGGGAGGTGTGTCCATGTACACGGGGTGTGGGGTGCTCCAGGGCACCCAGGCTCCTGCCCTGACTCAGGAGGGTGGGATCAACGGGAGAGGTGAGGCAGGACACCACCGCACTAGTGAGCAGACAGGAAGTGCCTGAAGGGCTGTCCCATGCAGGCTGATTCACCCAGGACCCCCCTGTGGGCCTTTCTTTCCTTGTGGCCTCTCACAATCTAAAACGGAGTCAGAGCAGAGAAGCTGAGGCCACGAGAGGTAAGGTAGCTCGTGGAGGACACAGGAAGAATATCTCGTACACCGCATGTGGCCCCTGGGCTCTCCGCGTCCAGATGACCCGTGACCGTGGCCTGGCCTCCGTAGCCCAGTTGGCTCCCACGCCTTCCTTCTCTGAGCAGGGCCTCGAGTTAAGCAAAGCTGCTTGTGTGTTTAAATACTATCATTGATTATTGTAAGTGGGCTTATGAGCCTTATCGGCTTAGATTTGTATCTTCAGGAGAGCTGTTCATCTTAAATAAATATGTTTTTAATAATCTCTGAGTATTTATGGAGCATAAAGCTGTCGGAGCCAACGGAGACGAGGATTCCTGGAGTCACTTACTGTACACCGCCCAGGCGCCGATTCATTATGAAAACGGGCTCCCAGCAGGACGGCCAGTGTGGGCTGCTGGCAGCAAGCGGAAGACCTGGGTGATTATCATACTCGAGCAGTTTTTAATAAGCCGGTGTTGGTTATTTAACCTACAATAACCACTTACTAAACATAGTAAATTACTTGCAGGTTTGGAAAGATCTCCGCTCCTCCGGCTCCTCTCAGGACCACCTGTGCCCTGGGGTCCCACCCGGAGTCTCCCCTTCTGGTCCTGCCCAACCCTCCACTGCGCTGGCACCAAGGGAGGCCCATGCCCTGGCGGGTCGGGTGGAGTCAGGGTGAAGGAGGGCCTGGCATGATTTGTGCCAACCCTCCAGGCTCTCTTTTTCTACTCCCCTAGGACAGGCCAGAGCACACAGCCCCCTCTCTCAGCTGAGGTTTCCGCTCACAAGCTGGTCCATACACACACTCGCCCCTTCATTCATACTCCCCATGCCGCAAGGCCAGCTCTCCCCACGAACCTTCCACGAACTCTTAAGAAGCCCCTGCTGCTACCACCTCCAACACTGATGATCATGGTCCATTATTTACTGAGCATGTTCTATGTGCTGGGTGCCAAAGAAGCCTTTCACGCATACCTACTCAATGTATCCTTCCTGCAAAGCTGTGGTGCAGGAACAATTCGTACTTCCTCTTGCAGACTGAGGAAGGCCCAGCCACTTGCCCAAGCAGGGTTTGTAAGTGTGTTTCCCATCGTTAACACACACACATCTCCAGGAGAGCAGCACCAAACCTGCAGCATTGCCTGGCTGTCTGGACAATCCTACTGCGTGTGGTCTGTGTCATAGATGGTTCAGGCTGTTACAGTTTGGATCTACAATGTCCCTCAAGACTCAGCTATGGAAGGCTTGGTCCTGGGCAGGTGGCACTTTTGGGAGTGGTGGAAATATTAAGGGGCAGGGCTTATCAAAGGAACTAGATCATTGGAGGCGTGGCCTTAAAAGGGTACATTGGGCCCCCAGACTCTTCTCTCATTTCCTGACTACCATGTGCTGAGCAGTTTGGCTCTGCAATATTTGTTCCACCCCAGGCCCAGAGCAGTGGGCCAGGAGGCCAGTGACTGTAGCTACTGAAACTGTGAGCCAGGGTCTGCCTTTCCGCCTTGGAAGTTGTTTATCTCAGGGATTCGCTCACTGACAGGAAGCTATCACGGGCTTCTGAGCAAATGTAGTCAGGGTTTGCAAGGGAATAGATTTAATATAGGACACATAAGTTATAGGATTATTCTATAATATTCACCCCAAAAGTCAAATGCAGGGAGTATAAGAGATCTGTCCACACACTAGAGACCCGAAGAATCCAGCCCAGGGCCTGGATCCCACAGCAGTGTCCTGAACGCATCCCCCTGAAGGCCTAGAGCCTAAGGCGATGTCCAGCCAGAGGCTGAGAGCCCATGGCATTCTCGTACAATTCTCTATTGAGGATCTGCACTGGGAAGGTCCAAAGGCCAGTGGTGGAAGCCAGAAAGCCTGCACCCACGGGGTGAAGGGTCTTGCCACTAGGCTGAGGGAGCTGCACTGGAGCCAGGAACCAATGCTGAAGGCAAAGACCAGGGCTCCCCTGATGAGAACAGCAGCCATTCCCAGCACCAGCAAGACCCGGGCTCCTCCTCTGATGATGATGATAACGGCCAAGTTCACAGCAGGAAAACCACCCACAGCAAGCTTCTCTGCAGTCAGCAGCACACCATCTTCCCCTCCAGTTCTCCTTTTGTGTCGTTAGCCCCGATCCTCAGGTGGGTTTTCCACACCCAGAACCATGCTGACTTGGTTCAGCTGGGCGTTTCCAATGGACCATTAGGAAATTCACTGTTAATGTCCCAAACTGGGTGGCTGGAGGTCAGAAGCTGTAGCCTCCAAGTCAGAGGCTGAGGTCCTGCTTCCTGGCTTGCAGACAGCATCTTCTGCTGTGTCCTCAGATGCTGTGTGCAGGTCTCTCCCCCCACAGAGGGACGTGGATCCCACTGGGGCTCTGCTCTCATGACCTCATCTGACCCTAATTCCTTCTGAGGACCCCTGAGGGCTGGGCCTCACCATATGGATGGGTGAAGAGGACACAAAGTTCAGCATAAAATGACAAAGCCTCTCTATCTGGGTCCTTCCTGGCCTGGACTGCACGGGTGGGGCAGCCAGGCCTACGTCCGGCTGGGGTCTGAGGTGGACTGGGACCAAAGTCTCTGCAGGTCTCTCACTCTGTGACTGGGGGCTGATGCTGGTGAAGGCTGGGCTGTCCCTGGCCAGGGTCCCAAGGCGGACACTGCCAGCCAGCCCAGGACAGGTGGCCAGCTGGCTTCCCTGGGGCCCTGAGCAGGATCTGCAGGCTGAAGTCAGCAGCAGGACCAGCCTGGCAAAGGCTCTAGGAGCCCTGGCTTGTGGCAGTGAAAGAATTGTGCACGGGAGTGCGAGGGAGCACATCAGGGACAGAGCTCATCCAGCTCCTGCTCTTGGGCTCCATCTCTCTCACTCCCGCTCCTCCCCTCCTCAGTGCTATTCACCCTCTTCTTCAACCCACCCCTGCTTTTGAGCTTTCTTATTTGCAAACTTTATTGTAGAATGCAGTCAAACCTCGGTGCTCAACTGCTTTGAAAAGCATTGAAATTGGTACCTGACCCAGTTAGATGAGTACATTTTACTGTACATTTGGTGCTTGCCACTGGATAAGCTTTCCAGCTGGAACAATTCCCTGGGCACACCTTGATTTTTGGAACTTGTCCCTTCTCCCAGAACCAATTAATGGTGAGTACCGAGTAGCGAGGCACTGCAGCCCCATCACCCAGCCAGAGCTGTGCCACAGGTTAAAGACTCGCAAACTGCTCGTACAACAGGATTGTTGTCTCTAGAGTCCCCGCTGTCCATACCGCCCACCGCCTGCCCCATGGGCCCACAGGGCTGAGCTCGCCGCCCCCTCCTCTGCAGCCCTGCGTGGATGGCAGCAGGAACCATTGCTGCTTGGGCTCATGGGGGTTTTAGAACCTCACATGGAGTCAGACCTGTGTCCTCCTCTGTGCCATGACTCCCTGGACACCGTCCCTGATATGCACTACTGACAAGTGTGTCACAACCAACCGTGTTCAGTGTGTGTGTGTGCGTGTGTGTGTGTGTGTAAGCCTGAGGTTGGGAGAGGCCACGCTTTCTTTCTCTATCCCTTCTCCAGGTGTGCACACTTAATGGCTTCAGGGGCTGGCTCTCCCAGGGGGCAACGCGCCCAGATCATTTCTGGGCCACATAATGCTGCGCCTTCCGGGGGTGGGTAGGGGGTGGCCAGCCATAGCGGCCCCATTGCCCTGCTAGTGGCACTGAGACCCTAATGGGGTCCACGCTCGCCTGTGCCCCTCCTGTGTCCTAACATGGGGAGGGGGAGGCGACATGTGCCACTGGAGGGCTGGGGGAGATCAGAGCAACCCGGAGGACACAAGAGGCCCAAGTTGTTTTCCCAGGGCAGGAGGGACACAGCAATGGCATGAAAGGCAGTGCTTGGGGCCCCAGGCCATGTTAGCTGCAGGATCCAGCTGTCCTCCAGGCTTGGTCACTAGCTGATGGGGAGATGCTGAGCATCGGGCCTTTGCCACTGGCTTTGCAGATGGCTTGTAGACTCTCAAAGGAAATGCTTCTCGGTAATGGCTGGAGCCCCTCCAGTGGGCAACTGCATGGGCAATAAGCCCAGCTGGCCACATGTTGAGGGCAGTGCCCCACGCTCCCTGAAGAGGGTCTGGGTCCCTGGCATGACCCCGTCTCCTCTGGGCAGGTGTCAGGTAGGAGTGGAGCGGTCTACAGCCAGGGCTGCGCAGGGGTCTCCCTTCCCTGCTCCCGGCAGGCAGCTCCTCCAGCCTCACATCACTTTGGGGTCCCGGCAGTTGCTGAGGTTGTGGGGACCCGGAAGTACATCCTTTCAAGGTAGCATCTTTTCTGCCCCAAAAGGGGATAGTGAATGGGTGGACTCAAGCCCCTCCAGGTGGTCTGTGTCATGGTCACACTTCTCAGTCACAAGGTCAACAAGTGCGGTCGTTTTTGGCACACTATTCAGACACATCTTTCCAGGGGGTGACTTCCTCTCGTGTAGCTCTTCTTCCTGAGGGAGAAAAACTCCTCCCCACCCGCCGCCCACTGCTCAGGATCATCGGTGCCCCATCTGCTTCCAGGGAAGACGGGAAGCTATGAATATTCAGCATTTTAAGCCTCAACCACGGAGGGCAGATTCCATCTTCAGGGAAAGAGGGGTGGGGTGGACACACAAAGTTAGGTCTTGTAGGTTGAATAGAAGTTCACCAGTATAAGCAAGGGGAGGGTAGTATAGGCTGAGGGAACAGTGTGTGAAACACCGTGTTAGCTTCTGGTAATAGCAAAGGACTGGAGCATCAGATTGTGGCAACAGGAAGTGAGGTGGGGAAGAGGGTGGCTGGGGATGCTGGGTTCTCAAATAACACGGATGGGGACACTGTGGGCCATGGCAACTCACCCGGTTCTCCCTGTGGGCACAGGACCCTGGATCACCCTCTCGCAGCTTTCCAAGATCTCCAGCAAGTTTCTGTGTCCCCAGAGCCCCCGAGTCCCCAGTGCCCCCGTGAACATGGCCCAGCTGGCAGCTCTCACCTGCTCCCCATCCCCCAGGCCTGTGAAGGGGGCGGGGCCCAGGGGCTGGCTCTGGGTGTGGCCGCTGGGTGTAACCAACTGCGGCCTTGGGGACATCACCTGTGCAGGTCAGCTTTGCTGTGGCTGGCACAAACACCCGCCATTCACAACTTAGGGGAAGAAGTGTGGGGCATCCATCGGGCTCACGGCTTTGGGGATTCAGTCCCCGGTCAGCTGGCTCTCAGGTAGGAGCGTCACGGTGGGAGGGCGCGGCAGAGAGGGCACACTCTCCTCACAGCAGTCTCGGTAATGGATGGAGCCCCTCCAGGGCCGAGGAGGACAGGGTGAGGGGCCGTCACGGATCCCAAAGCCACATCCCCACCACCCACACGGACACCTCACAAGTGTGTTCACCCACCCCTGAGGGATCCCAGAGCCACCCAAGGTGACAATCCTAGATGAGCTACGACCCTTCCTAGAAGTGCTCACTCCCTGTCTGTGTGCGTGGCGGCAGGAACACGCCCATCGTGCCTGTGGGTTAGTGAGTTACATTCCAGTGGCGGGTGCTCAGTAGACCCCTCTGCATCCCACGAATCTGAGACCCAGGTGGACGAATTTCTGTCCCTGCCACTGACATCCGTGGACAACGAGGGCGACCCAGACGGAGACGGGGATGGAGTGAGCAGGGCTGAGTCTGCGGCCGGGTGGGCTGGGAGGTCCCAGAGGGCTTCTCTGAGGAGGTGACAGAGGGCCCTGAGGGATAAGGAGGAGCCAGCGGGGTAAAATCTGGGACCAGTGTCCTGAGGCACGAGCAGGGAGGAGATGGCCACGGCTGGAGGTGAGCTGGAGGTGGGAGAGCTGTCTTCCTGCCTGTAATCCCTGTGAGGTATTCCCCTCCCAGGTTTGGTGGCGCCGCATGCAAGCGCTGGCCAGGGTGCTGGAGCAGAGGCCTGGGAGCCCCCTCCCGAGGTCACACCCTCCCTCCAGGCAGCCACTGCTGGCTCCAGGGGAGCACTCCCTCCGGACCCACACTGAGCTGGCATCTGGGAGCAGCTGGCGGCAGCAAGGGGCATTGTGACACCCGTGGGTGAAGTGTGAGTTCTCTCTACTGGCAACAGCTCGAGCCACAGCCTCTTCTCCATTGGATTCAATTTATTCCCGTCTGGGCCCTGCTGTCGCCATCAATTTGGCTAATAAAGAGAGGTGGACGGCTGTGACCTGGGTCACTGCAGAGGCCTCTTCCAAGCTAATTAACTGGCCTGAACAATCCCTTTTAATACTTCTGTGCTTAATGCCCTGAAAGGGAAGAATGGGCGGGGGCTGGGGGGCCGTCTGGGTGCCGAGGCTGCAGCTGGCTGGACAGGGCAGTGTGGGCTGGGTCCCTCTGGACGCTGCTGGGGAGGGAGAAGGGAAGAGAAAAGGTAGAGCCTCAGGGGCACAGCCTGCCGGGCCACTGCAGCCAGGACCCTCACTGTCCCAACCTCAGGTTTTTGCTCCTGAAGTGAGCTGGTATGTGCTGGTCAAAGAAGCAAGAGCCAGCACTCTGGGAGGCTGAGGCAAAAAGATCGCAAATTTGAACCCAGCCTGGGAAATTTAGCAACTTAAGGAGACCCTGCTCAAAATTTTAAAAAAAGAGCTGGAGGTGTAGCTCTGTGTGAAGGCCCTGGGTTCAATCTCTAGCATCACAAAGAGAAGGAGGAGAAGAAAAAGAAAAAGAAGAGGAGGAAGGGGAAGAGCAGGCAAGTGACAGGCTGCTGCAAAGGAGTGAATGCTTTGCTCTCCTAGGTGAGAAAAAAAACCCAGAGCAAAAGCCTTGCAGCTCTGCTTCCACAAACAGCATCTCCGGAGGGACCCACGGGTGGATGGTGGCCTCAACACCTCTTGGGGACAAATACAGGGCCTTGTGCTCTTCTCTGAGCCTTGTGCTGGTTGACAGGGAGTGCTGGGCCCTGGACAGCACCCTCAGCTTGTCTACCTCGGTGTCTTCATCTAGAAAACGGGAACAAGGGCAGCTCCTCTTTCCTGGGGTCATCCTGCATCCGCGATTGTACTGGTTATTGTTGTAGTTTGACGTCCTGTGTGGTAGGTTGGCTATTAAGGGGTTTGTATTTATGATACACATGCACACATACAAACACAGGCACAACTCCCCTCTCCCGGAGTCACAGAGTTCACCTGTGCCAGCCAGCAGCAGGCCCAGGGCTGGCTGCTCCTTGCTGCTAATGCCAGTGGGGTTTGTCAGGGCCCCGCATAGAAAGGGCTGTACCCTGGGTGACTGAACATGTGGCCGGGGCTCCACCCTGCACACTGGATTTGTCCCTGTCCAGGGCACTGCCCTAGCCAAGGCCAATGCCGGCAGCTCCGCCCTTGGGAGAGTGGACTTTCTGTCCACCTGCAGTAAGTGTGGCCAGCACGGACCTCTGCCAGCCAAGTTCATCAGGGTCAGCTGCAGGGAGCCATGGGGATAGAAGCCTTGAGCACTCAGGAGCAGCCCTCAAACAGCAGCAGAAACAGGAGGCCGAGCAATTCCAGCCTGGAGAGGGGAAAGCTCAGCTGACAGCTTCCAGGCTCACTCTGAAACACCCGGGTCTCCCCAACCTCCAGAGCTAGGTGTCTGCGACTCTGCCTGGATCCCTAGGCCTCTCGGACATGCACTTCTCACGCTGGGCTCCTGGTGGGGTGCCCCTCCCTGCCCGCTCCCTCCTTTCTTGGTCTGGGCTGAAGACTTAGGGGTCACCCCGTGCTCTTTCCTTCATCCGCAGCATTCAGACCATTGGAAAACCACTGTCAAATACCTGACCCAGGCTGGGGGTGGTGGCACTTGTTCAGCACACATGAGCCCCTGGGTTCCATCCTCGGCACCACACAAAAGCAAAAGGTGAAGGAGAGAGGAAGCAAAAGCCCCCAGCTCCCCTCACCATCTCCCGGGCAGCCCCGGCCCTGTCTGGCGTCGGCACTGTCCTGCTGACCCCTGCAGTCTCTCTTCCTAGGTCTCCCGCTCCCCCACCCCCATCTGTCCTCCACTCACAGCTCCAGGGCCTGTCACGAGACGCGAGATCACTTCACACGTCTGCTCAGAACCTGCCAGCAGTGGTCGGTGGAGGTGGAACACAGTGCAAAGCCCTTTCTGGCCTGTATGGCCCCGTGCTCCCTGGGGTTGCTGAAGACCGTGCAACTCTACTTCTGCCGCATCTCCTGCTGCTCTGCCCCAGCCGCACTGGCATCGATGTGCAATGCACTGCTATGGTTTTGGTCCAGGTGGCCCCCAAAGCCTCCTACGCTCATGCACTTCTGGAGGTGACTGGAGTTAACAGGTGGGGGCTGGCTGGTAGAAAAATCACTGAGGGTGTGGCCTGGAAGGGTTTAGCTTTCTCCCCGTATGCTTCCTTCTCTCTCTGCTTCCTGTCCGCCGTGCTGTGAGCAGCTGTGCTCCGCCAGTCCCCGCTACCATCCCTCCCTGCCTTGGAGCTGGCCAACCATGGACTGAAAACGCGAGCCACCATAAACCTCTGCTCCTTTAGGTTGCAGGTGTCCGATACTGTGTCTCAGGGACAAAGGTGACCAAGACTCAGAGCTGTGGCACCCGCTGCTCCCTTTGGTTTGGAGCGTCCTCCCCAGACGCTTTGGTGACCTTCAGATCTCCACCTTAAGGCCACCTCACCCCCCTCACCTCACTGCCCCGATCCTTTGTCCGTTTTCCTTCCCGACATGCATCACCACCAATCTCTATCTACCGCAAGCCCACACCTCCATCTGTGCACACAGTCTGTCTCTCGCCCAGTACAATCGCAGGTCTGCGAGACTTGATTTTGTTCCCTGTTAGATCATCAGGTGCACTTGAAACCTGGCTCCTCCAAACTGAGATGCGCCCTACGAGTGAAATACTCGCCCTATTTTGAAGACGTAGTTTAAAAGAAGTGGACTAGCTCGTTTGTAACTTTCATATTAACATTTAAAGATTAATCTCATCCATTCATTTTACCTTTTAAAAAATGTAGCTTCTAGAGAATTGTGCTTACATTGGGTAGAAGCATGTCGGGGGGTGGACTGGACCTGGCTTGGATTTCCCGGGTTTGTGTCTCCCTTCCTGGAAGGCAGGGGAGGGGAGGCCATAGAGCTGTCTGCTCAGTGGGGCTGAAAAGGGCACCCTAGGGCCCAATCTTGTGGCCAGGCAGGGAGGAACCTTCGGGGCTGGCGCCAGCTCTGCAGCCCCTGTCTCTGACATGCGTAGTGGCCCAGAGCCCTCAAGGATGCCTCCGTCCTGCCAGGGAGCCCATTCCAAGCCCTGGCCTCAGGCTTCATGGGAAGGGACCTTGTTCTATGGACAAAACCATCTCCCTGGGGAGGGCAAGCTTTACAGACTAAACCTTGGGAAGACAGCCTGTAATTGCAGCAGGAATTCATGAGGCCCCAGTGGCAGGTGTGGGGACAGCTGGGGGGCAGGGTGCTGGCTGCGGGCTGGTGGGGTTGGCGCTCGCTCTGTATAGGGCTGAGCATTGTACGGACACAGCAGGACGCAGAAGGTGACCTGCCACTCAGCTGCTTTGTGTTACATATCCACTGCTCTGGGTACTGGGGCACAACGGGGACGAGACCCAGGGGTCCTGCCCTTGGGCCAGCATCACAGGGTGGGGGGTAGTGCTGGATAGGGATGCCTTCAGTCTCACCTCTGCATGCCGGAACTGTGGAGGGAGTGAAGGCCCAAACCTCCCTCTGTCCCTTCCCACTCTGGCCTTGGCCCGGTCACTCTGGATCTGCTTCTTCATTGCCTCTAGACCCAGAGGTTTCTCAAGCTTAAACACGGGAAAAGGTGATGTAAATGTTTAAACAAAGTTCTTGTGACCCAGCCAGGTGGGGCAGCACATGCCGGCAATCCCATCTACATGGGAGGCTGAGGCAGGAGGATCCCAAGTTCATGACCAGGCTGGGCAAACTTAACAAGACCCTGTCTCAAAATAAACTAAAACTAAAAAGTACTGGGAAGGTATCTCAGTGCTCCCTGGGTTCGATCCCAAGTACCACCCTCAAAGTCCTTTTTGTTCATATGATTTGTTAAAACATTTAAGAATAGTCTTCTGTGTTTCATCCAAGTGAAGCAGGTAAAAATTCCCACCATTGCACGACTTTTGAGCCACCGGCTCCATTCTGGTGCCATCGTCCCCCTTAGAGGATCGGTGACTGGTTAGGCTGGCGACATCCTGAGCCAGGTCACACATTCCTGGGGCACTCGTATGGCAGAGGCAGAGGGTGTCTCCCTTTCTTCCCTCCTGCACCCTTGCCCACCAGAAGGGCAGCTCTGTGCTGTTGGGCGCCATCTGAAGCCTCCCTGATCTCGTCTCCTGTGCATCACCTCTCGGTAGCTCCGATAAATACCGGTTTTATAGCTTCAACCTGGTCCCCCGATTTCTGCACAAACTGAGACGGAAGGGCGTTCCCTGTCCCCCGGTCTCAGCTCTCTCCTGCCCATTGATCTCATTGTTCCTGGGGAAACTGGGGCACCGGGAGATCTAGCAGCTTGCCTACAGCTGCACAGGCTGTGACAAGCAGGGTAGGGGGCACTGCAGGGCTCAGAAATCACCAGCATGTCAGGGCCCGCTTACAGTAGCATCTGCTGGTGACTTTGTGGCTTCCCTGCTTCCTCCCAGGAAGGTTGGCGCCGAGAGCAGCTGCCTGCCCAGCACCTGGCTTAGAACAGATGCTCTGAGAACAGTCATGGAGGTCTGGCAAGAAGGACCAGTCTGGAGTCAGTGGATGTGGAAGGGTCAGGCACACTGTAGTGTGTATCAGAGTCCCCTTCCTTTTCTTGGGTGCATAATATTCCATCGATGGATAGACCACATCTTGTTTATCCACTGATCTGTGGGTGGACATCGGGTGGTTTCCACTCCATACCTATGATGAATGAGGCTGCCACAAATGTGGCTGTGCAATGACCTTTTCCAGTCCTTGTGCTCAGTTCTTTTCACTGTGTTTCTAGAAGTGGAATTGCTTGGTTGCAAAGTCATTCTGTATAAGCCTTTGAGGAATTGCTATATTTTTTCCCACGATGGTGGCAGCATTGCACCTTCCCACCAACAGTGCACGAGGGTTCCGAGTCCCCCACCTCCAATGCCTGCTGTTTTCGACTTGCTTGGCATTTAAATTTTACAACCATCCCAGTGGGTGTGAGACAGAAGAAGTCACATCTGAGAACCAACCTAGAGGTGAGTGGAAGGGGTGGGTTAGGCCCAGGAGGAACTCGAGAAGGGAGTGCTATGACACCAGGATGGAGCAGAGAGTGCAGGGGGTGACATGGCAGAGGCAGGCAGGGGCCAGGGGGTTCAGAGCTGTGTGGGCTGTGCCCAGAAGTTTGGGTCTCCCTTGAACAACTTGAACTTGAGGAGTGACAGTGTCTGGTTCCCATTTTTAAAAGCTCTCACTAGCTATCAAGTGGTCCTCTGGTTATGTACCCCTGTGGAACAAAGTCCAACACTTAGGCCTTTGCCTTGGTCCCGGTGTGGGAGCGCAGGATTTGGGGAGGGCTCCCTGGGTGGGTGGTTCTTCTTGGCTCCCAGATGGGGTTGATCTGACCATCTGAGGCTGCGTGCAAACGGCTGCAGGTCACACCAGCTGTGCTGTGGGCTGCAGCCCCCCATGCAGGCAGGTGGATACACAGACTTTCCTTTCCATGGGCTGGGCCGTGGCTGCCCAGAGCAGGGAAGTGGGACAGGACTCAGCCATCTGCCCTGGAGATGGAAGGATGGTGGGGCGAAGGTGGGTGGCACCGGCAGCTCTTTAGGAGATCCTGGGGATGCTGGGCACAGGCTGGTGACTGTGGGAGGAGGAGCGGGCAGAGAGGTGTGGGAGGCAGCACCAACAGGACCTAGTGACTGAGGAGACGGAGAGAGAGGAGGACAGACGTTCAGAAAGTCTCAAGGTTCACTGTCTTAATGAAACCTTATATTTTCGGATGCTCTGACATCCAGGGTCACCCCAGAGCCCACGTTCCTAAGCATCCCTCTGTGGGTTCTCACTGTCCACCTGCCCCGGTCACTCTAGGGCCAGGTTCCAGCAAGCAGGGACAGCCCCCTGGCCCTCCCTGGCCTGGCCCATCCTCAGCCTGCTGCCTGTGGAAGCCACATTCGCTGCCTTCACCCAGCGCCCCCTCCCTCTGCCTCCTGCCCTGTCCTGCACACCCTGTGTCCCTCTCCTCTTGGGAACAGTGAGAATCTCTCACAGCAGTCACCTCCTGACCTGTCACCCTCTCTCTGCCTGGGTAATAATGAGACCTGTGTCTCAGAATGCTCGCCACCTCAAGATGTCCTGCCCTGTGTATGTGTGGCCGGGGTCAGTGCCTCCTCCTTCTCCTAACCTGCTGCCTTCTTGTGGGCTGGAGGAGAAGGGGCAGAAGCCCATGCCAGGGGGGTAGGGTAGACACTGCCTTACACTCACACCTGTGCGTTTCTCTGAGGGGAGAGGGTTCCCATGGCAACTAGTGAGTGGCAATAGCCAATCTCCTTCTCCAACAGGTGGATTCAGCTGAGGATCAAAGGCTGGAGAAGGGGTGAATGGGTTGTTTCTCCGGATTAGAACGAAAAGATATTGATACAGTTACGGCTACATTAGAAAGCATTATAGAAGAAGCCATCTACCCCATAGTCTCCCACCTCTAACACAATTATCGCCTGTTTCTAGGGCCCGTCTTTGGATTGATGTGCTCAGTGGAGGTTTCCACTTTCCTCCACCACGCCCACAATGTACCTGGTAGTCAGGGCTGGCTGTGGCGAGGGTCAGGTGGTGAGCTTTTCCCAATGCTCCGCTGAGAGGTTTCCGTGTGTCTCAGAGGTCTCCTCGCTGGTGGTTCTGCCGGTTGACTGGAAGAGGGAGCATGGTGGGTTCCCCTGCAGCTGTTGAGTCTAACCAGCTGGCCAGACGAAGTCCAGACACAGGGCCAGGCCTCACATGCCATGAGAGATCGTGCCATGGCTGGGCTGCCAGGTCCGAGGGAGGGTGGCAGGGCACAGCCAAGTCCAGGAGCCAAGGCACTGCGGGTAGCAGGCTGGGCAAGCAGGCAGCCAGGCTGGGCAGGGACAGATCCAGGGCAGCTGACAGCCAGCTGCTGCAGGTCCTATTTAGCACCTCCTGCCAGGGGCAGCAGGGGCACTGGGGCAGCCCAGGCCAAGGTACCATACGCTGCCTAAGTGGTCCCTGGCACTGGGCATGTGGACCTGATTTTAAAACGTTTCAATTAGGGAAAAAGAGAGGAAGGAGAAGTTGTTATGGGATAAAGGAGACTTAAAAGAAATGCAGCAACCAAATGCAGCACATCAACCTTATTTGCATTCTGATTCCAACAAACTGACGCTAAGAAGAGAGCTAAAGACATCTGGGAACATTCAAACATGGGCTGAGAATTAAAAGATATTAAAGAATTATTAATTTTGTTGGGTGTGATGATCTCACGATTAGATTTTTTTAAACTCCTTATCTGCTAGAGACACAAATTGAAATATTTATGATAAAATGATACGATGATGTGTGGGATTTGCTTTTAAAATCCTTAAAAAAAAACCTAAAGCGTGTGTGTGTAGTGTGTGTGTGTGTGTGTGTGTGTGTGTGTGTGTGTTGGGGGGGTGAAATCATATTGGTTGTGAGCTGATAACTCCGGAAGCTGGGGGATGGGGCATGTGGTGTGTGTGTGTGTGTGTGTGTGTGTGTGTGTGTGTTGGGGGGGTGAAATCATATTGGTTGTGAGCTGATAACTCCGGAAGCTGGGGGATGGGGCACGGGTTCATTATTCTACTCGCTCTACTTCTGTGTGAGCTGACATTTTCCATAATAAAATGCTGAAAAGTGCTTCGACCAATATATTCTTTTCCATTTGTCCTTTTGCATTGTTTCCCAAGGATGAATTCCCTGGGGTGGGATCACAAGATCCAGGGGCTTCCGCGCTTTTCTCCTGGCTCTGGACATGCGCCATCCAGCAGCAGGGCTGGCATTGTTCAATGTTCAACTTTCACTAATTCAGGAGGTGTGACACCGCCACCGTTTTCAGTAATTTCGTTTCCATCTCCTTGACTCCAAGGGTTGGGTCTGCTCCTGGCTGGTACTGGCCTCGGGGTCCCCGCCCCCCGTGCATGCTCACCTGTGAGATCTTTTGTTTGGAAGATGTTGTCATCTACCCGACAATATTGTCCTTCCGCCCCTTTGATGCAAATGTTTCCCATCTTTTTTAGTTTCTAATGTCCAGAGAGATTGTGTTTTACATTCTTAACTTTAGGTCTTGTTTAAGTTTTTAAATTTTCAATTCTGAGACAGGTGTTAATATTTTCCAAGTCTCTGCTAAAGCGTCACCTGTGCTCCTTCTACGTTCTCTGTGATTGGATTTCTTAAATTTAACTGAATCTGTGCAGCAAAGTAGAGCTTCTGGTTTTCCTTTTCTTTTCAAAACTGCTCTCCAGATATCTCAGCAACATTTTGTAAGTTATTTTTTTTCCATCACCATTATTTATTCCTGATTGTTTGTGAATGACTCACTCCTCCTCACATATCCGAAGGGGCTGTGAGTCCTCTCTAATCTTGTCTCTATTTTTGTGTCCAAACACACACTGCTTTACTTAAGGCCGCTCTAGACTCTGCCCTGATGGCTCCCGGTGCCTCCCCCAGTACTCTAGACCTGGAGGGAGGGAGCAGACATGTGTTGCCACCAGCAGTGTGTGGTGGACTTGGCCCGCTCCCTCTCCGAGGCCCAGTGCAATCATGACACTGCTAAGCAGCAGAAATGCCTGAACGTCACACGTGCTCGGTGCCCCTTGTGCTCTGAGATTTAAAACGTCCTTGGGGTGGTAGAGCCTGCAGCTTGGGAGAGTTAGGGCTTCTTCTCCAGGATGGGGTTGGTTGTCATCCCTCTCGGCAGGACCCTGATGAGGGTCCCCACCAACCTGCAGAGTTTGGGGGTTGATATTGGCTGGGTGAGGGCACTGAGATGCCTTGTCCCTGTGAGAGCCACTGTGGCTCACCACTGTTTCCATGGTTACTGCCTGGGGATGAGATCACCTTGCTCGCAGGCCTGAGCACCAGGCACTCTGCCAAGGAGGCCGGCAGGCATGCAGCGATGAGCGTGGCTGGCCATGGGCAGGGGCAGGGAAGGCCAGGTGTCACTCCTGGACAGCAGTGGTGGGGCCGCGGGCACAGGCAAGCGGCCAGGGGGCAGGGCCAGAGCAGCTTCTCCCACTAGGGCTGTGGAAACACTGCTTCCGGTCCTCTGGATGTACTTGGTGAAGTGTCTGAGAGCGTTACTGTAGGAAGTCTAGAGAACACAGTGGCGGGGACCAGAGCTGGGTGGGGGAGCAGGCCCGGCATCCAAGACAGGAGGAAGAGCTGCTCAGGGGGCATCTTGGCCACATTGGGCTGCTTGCCCCAGAGCTCAGAGAGTTGATGCAAGAGCATGTTGATCCCACAGCAGCAATAAACCCAGCTACCTGTGACTCTTTTTTCTTTTTTCGGTACCAGGGATTGAACTCAGGACCTTGCACTTGTGAGACAGCAGAACCACTGAGTTAAATCCCTGGTCACCAGCACCTGTGACTCAGCCTCTGTGTGGTGTTGCACTGGCCCTGAAGGCACCAGAGCTGGGCAGCTGCCCCTTGGAGCCCACCTGACTTGCTTTGTGGCCCTAGGAGTCCCGACCCTCCAATGCTGACCAGGGCAGCCCATGCAGCAAGAGAAGGGGCAGCACCTGTGCCCAAGGAGACGTCAGCCTCTATGGAGCTCTTACCTCCCGAGGCCAAGGCAGAGAGCCCGTCCTGTTCAGGGACCCCAGTGACCACACTGATATCTCTCCAAGGCATGCTGTGGATGGGCGGATGGGGGACACAGCACAGCAGGGGCACAAGGCCATTTAAGAAGGATGACAGGCAGCAGGGAAATGCAAGACCTCAAGGGCCCTCCTTGGGGACTTCTGCGGGCTGCACCACTGGAGGGAGTTTTCCTGGAGTTCTGAGTTGAGGGCTGAAGTGATGGGAATTGGAGAGTAGGAAGGAGAGGAGCATGAGGCTAGGGATAGGGGCAGGGAGACAGCAAGGTGGGTAGGGGGCTGGGGAGACACTGGGACCTTCGGGAGGAGAGAAGGCCCTTCAGGGACACTGCTGGAGGAATCTAGGCTGTTCCCTCTAAGGAGCACTAGCAGTGTGCCGTGGTCATCTGAAGTCCCGTCCAGCCAGACTCAGTGTGGCCCGCTGCGGAGCAGACACAAGGGCCACTCTCTGCTCTGCCCGAGCCTTTGCATTTCCTGCTCCCGATCCTAGTCAGCTTCATACCTGGGCTCCAGGTCCTCTTTCTAGTGTTAGCCACTCTCCACAGACAGAGGCTTCTCTGCTCACCCCCAGCCGCCCATTGTGCCTCTTCCCATGGCTGTGTCCACTCTCAGAGGGCGGGGACTTTGTTATCTTGCTGGGAACTGCAGCCTCAGCCCCTGAAAGCACACTTCGCACGTAGGAGATGCTTGGTGGGTATCTGTCAGAGGACTGAATCCTCCAGGCCCCCTGGCCGTGGGGTGGTGTCACCTCATTTGATTTTCATCAGGGAAGCAGAGGCTTTGGCCCAAGGTGACCCCGTGAGGCAGGGGCCGTTGCTCCTGGGTGACTTCCTCTGCCCCCTGGCTGAACAGCCTGGCACCGATGCCACACGCAGGCCTTGGACACGCAGGTGCCCTGTTCTGCGTCACAGCTGCCCGGTTGACATCCGTGCAGCAGCACAGGAGGCTGGAGCTGAAGACGACTCTGCAGGGGCTGATGTGTGAGGGATTTATGGGACGCTGCTCGCTCAAAATGAAAAGCAATTCAATTCAATCCCAGGGTGGCGAGAGGCTTCCCAGAGCCCTGCTAAGTGGGTCTGGAGCAGCAATCAGCGTTGCAAATCTATTAGCCCACACTGGGCATCTGGGGCCGCCGCTGAGTCATCGGGTGGGGAGCCAGCAAGCGGCAGCCGCCAGCAGGCTGCACATCAATTACCTCCTCTCTGTTTAATTAAGACATAAAACATCACCCTGCGTGTCGGCAAGAGAGGCTGGACACCGGGGCCATGGGAGACTGCAGGTGACCCCCCCATGACCGGGACCAGATACCCACTTGGCTCTGAGGCCACCAGGGACCACCCTGTCCAATTTCCTGCCCAGGACTCACTATTCCTGGTGGATGCCTATCTGCTTCCATGCTGCTGTGGACATGCAGCTCACTGCCTTGCTCCTCCGCTGCCCCAGAAAGGCTAGGCAGGATGGAGCAGTGGTCAGGGGCACACTCTGGCAGCCCTGGTTCAGACTGCTTAGCTGCTCTGTGCATTAGTTTCAACAACTACACCTAATACCATGGGAATAGTATCCACAGCGCGGGGCCGTTTGGGGGCAGTCAGTGAGTTAATACACACAGGGCCCCAGGGCCAGGGCCAGGATGTCCACAGTGCCTCTGTACCCAGCACTGGGACACCCTCCTCCCAACCGTCCTGTCTCAGCACCCTTTGACAGCACAGTCAGCTGTCACTCAGCCATGATGGACAAATTGCTGAGCCGAGGGCAGCTCTGCCCATTGCACCCTCTGCCTCTGTTTCCCCTGCCTCCAGGTCCCAGCACAAGCACTAGCACAGGTGCAGGCCAGCAGGTTTGCAGGGAGAATGAATGAACGCTGTGGTATGAATTCTTCCTTCCCGGACTTTCTGGGCCCTAGAGAGTGAGTCAAAGCGAATATTCTGCTAGAAAACTGCCAGGCAGATGCAGTGGGACCCAGCTGCCTGCTGAGGTCCTTCTCTTCTCTCACTCTTAGCTTTTCCTCTGCAAATTGGGTGTCAGGCAAGCACCCTTAGCAACTGCTCAGCATCCATTCCCTTCTCTTCCCTGGTTATTAGGGGAAGAGCAGCAGCTGAGCCCAAGCCCAAGCCCATTTCCAGGCTCCTTGTAACTGTGGGTGGCTATGGGACCCTGATCAGCCAACAGGACACCCACAGGACGTGTAGGGGGCCCGGGAAGTCACACCTGCCTTCCTTCCTTCCCTACTTACCCTTTTCAACTCGAATGCGCTGCCTGAGACCACAAGTGTGGGTACTAAAGCTGGCTAAGGCAGAGAGGCAGAGCCAGTGCCCTGGGCTCCTGGCTGCAGACCAGCAATAAATTATTGGTTTCCATCTCTTTGAGCTGGATTTTAAAATAAATTTATTTTATTTTATCCCATTCCCTCCATTTGAGCTGGGTTTTTAGAGTGAGCACGTTCCACACAAATACAGCGATGCCCCCCTCCACTTGTGCCTGCATAGACGTGCCCAGTACACATACGTGTGCATTCATCCTGGAGTGGCTCATTGTCCCACTGAACTGCACAGTGGCAAGAGAAGCAGGCAAGGCTGCACTTTGACCAAACATGCTGCAGAACCTGTGTCATCAGAACATGTCACACAATGTGTCCCCATCAGCACACACAGCAGGTCGTGTCCCCACCACAGCCTGCCAGCCTTGGCCTTCTGCCTGGCCTGCCAGATGGGCCCTGGCAGAAGAGCTCGCCAGGTAGAGGCCTGTGGCTGGGACAGCCCAAGGCAGGGGCTCCTAGTGCCTGGCACACAGGAGCATGCAGGGGATTTGGGGCACGTGGCACTGGCACAGCCAGCTAGGGTGACAGCAACCTGCGTACAGCCTGACTTTGCTTTATGAACTGGGTTCCCTGAGCTTTCACCCTCTGTGTGTCACTGGGCTCATGTCACCTAGGCTATTGTTTATGTCACATTCTCTCAACTCAGCTCCCTTCTGAAATCCTAAACAAATGTATCTGTGGATCACAACAAAAAGCTGGAAAGCCAGTGCCATTTGCCATCAGGAGAAGGCAACTGTGAGCCCAAACACCATGTTCCCGCCAGCTACCCTGACCTGCCAATGCTCTGGGCCTGGTGCCTATGCTCCCTCTGTTCAAAGTGGGGATTAGCAGGTGCTGGAGAGGTGTGACAGACAGGCTAGGAACAAGAGAGGCTTCCTTGGATGTAAGCAGTGGAGAGACAAGGAGGTCTAAGTCCTGTGACACAACGCCTGCTATAATGCTGGATCCACACTCCACCCAACCCAGAGCCTCAAGTCTCCACCAGGCGCCCCTGCAAGGCTCAGAGCGGGAAGCGAATACAACCAGTGAGTAAGGTGCTTCGAGAGTGTGCAAGGAGATAGGACGTCCTTCTGAAAGAAGAGAGCAAGAGGTTGGAGGGAGGGAAGAGGCTCCAAGCACCATCTCCTTCTGCCATGTTGCAGACTCTGCCTGGCCATGGGCAGATGTGCTTTGACGCTTCTTGTCCTTGGGTAGGAACTATCACCAGACAGGAAGGAGTGGCCCATGTGGGGTCATGGACAGGGAGAGCCAGCCTGACCCCAGAATATCCGAGACTTAGGTGGTGTCCCCTGGAAAACCACACCCAGCACGAACAGCCTTCCTCTCTTCTCAAGCCGTGTTTGGAGATGCCACCAGAAGTGGGCTAGAGAGATGGTCAGGTTGGATGAGCTGGACCCCTTGGATTTCAGGGTATCAGCCTAAGAGAAGTTCTGGGGTGGACGGTTACATGTATAGTTTGAGATAAAAAAGAGCTGGTCCCAGGCACCAGGATGTGAGCATGTGTGCTGGATGCTAAATCCACACCAATAACGGAAATATTCAACAAAAAAAATTTTTTTTTAAAAAAGGGAACCATTCCACCTGAAGATAAGAAAGGATTCCCTGGGGACCCGAAACTGAGAAGTCCCACAGTACACAGAGTATATGGGATCACGTGACAAGAAAGCTACTGGCTGGGCAGGTGGGAGGGATTAGTGGGTTGGCAAACACACGTGGGCTGGGCAGGTTGTAGACACCAGTAGCAGCCTCGACAAGGGAAGAACCACTGCCTGAAGAAGAGTTAATACCAGATTTCAGGAATCTCCAGAAGCTATCATTTGATCCCTCTCAATAACACCCACAGAGAGATAAAGACTACTACTTCATCCATAGAGCAGAGATAGCAGGTTATGAAAAGGAACCAAATAGGGTTTGCAGAAGTGAAATATATAGCATTTCATGTAAAAGATTAATAGATGGGGACATTGTAGAACAGAACAATGCAGCACGAAAGAACCAATGGATGGAAAGTATGAAAGAAGTTAAGAGATACTGATATGATGGGGAAATTTCAATACGCCTAACTAGTAGGGGTTCCAGAATGAAAAAAGCAAGACTAAAAAGTAAGCAGTATTTAAAGAAAACAAGACTATGAACCTCTAGAACGGAAGACATAAATTAATCTTCAAGCTGAAACAACACAGTGTATCAAAGAGGAAATCACCGTAAGTCAAAATGAGTAGACGCACTGTGATACAATTTTAGTACACCAAGGATAAAACAATCAACCCTTAGTTACTGCATCAAAGCACCCAGAATCCACATAGAATGAGAGTCAGATGACGTCAGTAAAACTGAAGGCAAGGAGATAATGAAACGGTGCCTCCAAGGTGCCGAGCAAGGTAACTCTGGACCTCAAGTTCTCCAGCTGTCAACAAAGCCTGATAAGAAACCCTTGCTATAAATGGACCCCAGTCAGTTTAACTGCCCTCAAATGCCCTCCCTGGAAAAAAATGACCACAGAAGGTACTCCAGTCATGATGATGGATCCAAGGAGGCTGTGGAGGACCACAAACTGTGGTGGACAGACACACATCAGAGGCTCTGTGTTTACAGAGCATTGATCAAAATAGTCCGGGGATGTGTAAGAATCGCTGAGAGGAATAAAATAATGCCAAGAAACGCATCTCCACAGAGGGATAATAATGGTATTGGCGCAATTAAAAGTGGCAAATGTGAATGGATTAAGTAAATCTATGAAAAGATAAAGATTGATTGACAGAGAAATATTAATAAAAGAGAGGGTATCACATTAGCACAGGATAAAATAGAATTCAAGGCAAAAAAAGGGAGAAAAAACATTTTAATGAATCAAAACCCAATCCGGGCTATAAGTGAGCAGTAGAGTGCTTGCCTAGCATGCCCTGGGTTTGATCCCCAGCAACTGAAAGACAAAGAGGTAAAAGGATGAAGCAGTTGCAGCCTGGAAGGAGACACTGTGAGAGGAGAGAGATTAATGAAGCCAGAGTTCTATTTAGAGAGGGATTGGCCGACCTGACTGAAGGAGCTAACAAGAGGTATAGAGGTCCCCAAGGATCAGCGAAGACTGGGGAGAGGCAGCAGCTGTGGAAGAGCTGGTGGCAGTAAGGACAGCGGGCAGTTGGGTGTGGGGACAAGAACTGAGCTCAGCACCCTGCCTCCGGGGCAGCAGTCTGGGAAGGCACGGAGGTCAGAGTCCATCCGGGCACGCAACAGGGCAGACAAGGGCAGGCCTGGACTGTGAAGCGGGGAGTCACCATGAGATACGGAGGAAACAAATAAGCTGCAAGAAAATATGACACTCAGAACCCTCCGTGTGCACAGCGCTAAACTTAAACTTGAAAACAAATCAAACCAAAAGGCAGAACGGTCTACATGGCTGCCTCATGAACAGATTCCCACAGAAATGGCGAGGGACTCCAGAGAGCTTTGAGATACAATCGAACTGGGACCAGTGAACTGAAAAAGCAAGGCCTTGCTGGCTGGACAGAGGCAGTTTCTGACGGGGCAGCAGAAGAGGGCAGGCTGAGCTCCCAAGAGAACGAGAGACTTCTGGGGTTTTGCATTAGGGGAGAAAAAAGACTGATGTTATTAACACTAGAATTTAAAACACAGGCATGCACTAACCATTTGTGGGTAACCACTACTGAAAGAAAGAAAAGGCATAGCTTTGAAAGAAGTAGAGAGAGAATGTGGAACAGAATGAAACAATTGGACAATTGTCAGGATGTCAGAAAAAGTCACACACACAGAGTAAACAAAGAGAAAAGGGAAGAATAAATCTGAAAGGATTGTACCCACCTATCAAAAGACTCTTACATTGGATTAAAACAGAATCCAGCTACACTTTTTTTTTTGGTACTGGGGATTGAACTCGGGCCCTTGTGATTACAAGGCAGGTGGTGAAACCACTGAGCTAAATCCCCAGCCCTCCAGTACACTTTATTGATTTCTTTGTTTTTGCTTTTTGGTACTGGGGATTGAACTCAGGTCCTTGCGCTTGCGAAGCAGGCGGCAGCACCACTGATCAAAATCCCCAGCCCCAGCTACACTTTATCGATAAGAGACACCCAAACATAATAAGAGAGAAAGAGGGAAATGACAATAGTATAAAAGATACAGCAATTGGACAGTATAAAAAGAAAAGTAAAGCAAAATTATGCATGGAAATATAGTCGAGGGTGTAAGTGTTAGCAATGACAAAGCAGCATCCTTAATTTTGACAAAAGGTACATTCCATCATGACTATATTGCTTCCATTGGCCTGAAATTCAGCCTCTAGGTGTGAAAATGAAAGGCTACTGGAAATGTGGGGGATGCAATAACATGTCCCTCAGGAAAGGGCCGCAGTAACATAGCTGTGGATCCGGATCTCACGTCAGCCTTTGCACATGCCCATATGCAGTCGGGTCAGGGCACAAGGCACCAGTCTGTCTGAAATAGAAACAGCAATCAGAGCGAGCCTGGGGCTGACAGCGCTGGACATGGGGCCGGGGACCAACTCCTGCCTCTGCCACCACCACCCCTAAAGCAAGGCTGGGCAGGGGCTTGTCATCTCCCCCAGTTTCTGACCCAGCCAAACTGGCCTGTAGACCCTTGGCAGCCGGGTTTCCCTCTTCCCTGGAGACCCCACTGCCAACCTGCCCTGTCA
>NW_022900949.1:32740985-32742812 GCF_012274545.1 Fukomys damarensis
ATAACAGGTCTCAGGAAAGAGCCGCAGTAACATAGCTGTGGATCCGGACCTCACGTCAGCCTTTGCACATGCCTATATGCAGTCGGGTCAGGGCACAAGGCACCAGTCTGTCTGAAATAGGAACAGCAATCAGAGCGAGCCTGGGGCTGACAGCGCTGGACATGGGGCCGGGGACCGACTCCTGCCTCTGCCACCACCACCCCTAAAGCAAGGCTGGGCAGGGGCTTGTCATCTAGGCCGCAGTAACATAGCTGTGGATCCGGATCTCACGTCAGCCTTTGCACATGCCCATATGCAGTCGGGTCAGGGCACAAGGCACCAGTCTGTCTGAAATAGAAACAGCAATCAGAGCGAGCCTGGGGCTGACAGCGCTGGACATGGGGCCGGGGACCAACTCCTGCCTCTGCCACCACCACCCCTAAAGCAAGGCTGGGCAGGGGCTTGTCATCTCCCCCAGTTTCTGACCCAGCCAAACTGGCCTGTAGACCCTTGGCAGCCGGGTTTCCCTCTTCCCTGGAGACCCCACTGCCAACCTGCCCTGTCACGCAGGGTGCTGGCTCCCATTCCTGCTGACCCTGCCTTCCCCCAGCCAGCATCCAGCTCAGCGGTTTGTCCCCTGTTGTGGGGGTAAACGGATTGCTGGATCAAGCTGCCCAGCTTCTGGCGGCAGTCTTGGGAAGGTGAAGCCGGCCTGTTCTTCAGAGTTGTCCCTGGACAACTCCTTTCCCTTTCCAGCCCCAGCGGGATCTTGGCCCCTCCTCTCTAGGTGAGAGTATCATCATCGACAGGGAGAGATGGTGGCCACCACTGCTGAGAGTGTCCCCAGATGGCCCCTCACTGTCCTGGACCTTCCAAGGCCCCACCTGCCAGCCACAGCACCAAAGGGACACAGCAGGAGGACTGGGCATTTCAAGGAGACAAGCACATTTTGTCTGGAGGGGTCAGGTTGAGGGTCCTTTTTGGTGGGGTCAGAGGGTTAGTCTGCCCTGGATGGAGGGCCTGCTGCCCTGCCATCTCTCCTGGGTGTCAGGCCACTATCCACACTGTACTCCTCTTTTTATTTCTGGTACTGGGGATTGAACCCAGGGCCTTTGCACAGATCCCCAGCCCCATTTTTATTTTTCATTTTGAGACAAGATCTCACTAAGTTACCCAAGCAACTTATCCTCCTGCCTCAACCTCCCAGAGTGCTGGGATTATAGTTGTGCGGAACAACACCAGGCTTGTACCCCCACTTTTTCAAGTCAGCGTGTCAGAATTTTCACTGTGGCATCTCTAGCTGTGTTGACCTCCAAGTTCCCCATTATTTCCCCAACAATACAGAGGAGCACTTTATCTCCACAGCTGAGTAAGTACAGAATGGGGTCAAGCTTTTGTGTTTTACCAGGTTGGTTGATGAAGGCCAAACTTTTGCTCTAGCTTTAGCCTTTTCTTCTTTGCTCATGAACAAGAACTCTCACACTAGGCGGCTGCAGAACTGGGGCTCCTATCTGCTTGGGGTTCCACCTCTCATGGGGGCATTCTGGGGAGGGCTTTCTGGCCCATCTCGCTCAGCGCCCAGGACAGACACTGGGTAACCCCATTTGGTGGCATCTCTGGCTGGGGCTCTATCTCCAGCACTTTTTGGTTGAGGGGCACCTTAGCATTGATCCCTACGTCCAACCACTGTGACCTCCAGCATCTTTTCTTACCCATCGCCCTCTAGCACTAAGCCACCAATACTGAGAAGCCATGCCCATCCCTTCTAAAGAATGGAGCCGGGGGATTTAACTCGGTGGCACCATGCCAGCCTCGCAAGCACAGATCCTGAGTTTGATCCTCAGTACC
>NW_022900949.1:32743106-32768435 GCF_012274545.1 Fukomys damarensis
CCCCAGATAGCCCCTCGCTGTCCTGGACCTTCCAAGGCCCCACCTGCCAGCCACAGCACCAAAGGGACACAGCAGGAGGACTGGGCATTTCAAGGAGACAAGCACATTTTGTCTGGAGGGGTCAGGTTGAGGGTCCTTTTTGGTGGGGTCAGAGGGTTAGTCTGCCCTGGATGGAGGGCCCGCTGCCCTGCCATCTCTCCTGGGTGTCAGGCCACTATCCACACTGTACTCCTCTTTTTATTTCTGGTACTGGGGATTGAACCCAGGGCCTTTGCACAGATCCCCAGCCCCATTTTTATTTTTCATTTTGAGACAAGATCTCACTAAGTTACCCAAGCAAATTATCCTCCTGCCTCAACCTCCCAGAGTGCTGGGATTATAGTTGTGCGGAACAACACCAGGCTTGTACCCCCACTTTTTCAAGTCAGCGTGTCAGAATTTTCACTGTGGCATCTCTAGCTGTGTTGACCTCCAAGTTCCCCATTATTTCCCCAACAATACAGAGGAGCACTTTATCTCCACAGCTGAGTAAGTACAGAATGGGGTCAAGCTTTTGTGTTTTACCAGGTTGGTTGATGAAGGCCAAACTTTTGCTCTAGCTTTAGCCTTTTCTTCTTTGCTCATGAACAAGAACTCTCACACTAGGCGGCTGCAGAACTGGGGCTCCTATCTGCTTGGGGTTCCACCTCTCATGGGGGCATTCTGGGGAGGGCTTTCTGGCCCATCTCGCTCAGCGCCCAGGACAGACACTGGGTAACCCCATTTGGTGGCATCTCTGGCTGGGGCTCTATCTCCAGCACTTTTTGGTTGAGGGGCACCTTAGCATTGATCCCTACGTCCAACCACTGTGACCTCCAGCATCTTTTCTTACCCATCGCCCTCTAGCACTAAGTCACCAATACTGAGAAGCCATGCCCATCTCTTCTAAAGAATGGAGCCGGGGGATTTAACTCGGTGGCACCATGCCAGCCTCGCAAGCACAGATCCTGAGTTTGATCCTCAGTACCAAAAAAAGGAAAGAGAATGAAGCCCTCCTCTAAGAAGCCTCAGCCTCTGACATCTGAGTGAAGTTGAAGGAACGACTCTGTTCTGAGGGTGTGGTGGAGGAGGGGCACAACATGGAGGATGGAGGGGGTTGCTCAGGGGCTTAGGCAGGAGGGTGCAGTGGCAGGAAGTCCCCTGTGACTGTCCCCTCAGACCCACAGGAAGAGGACGTGAGCAGGCCTGAACTGAAGAAAGTGCACAGATCTTCAAGTGACAGCCACGACACTGGTGAGGGGCCACGCTGGGGGTGTTCTCTGCAAAAATGAAACAGACGCATGGGAGTGTCCACCTGAGTCACCTCTGGACACTGGGTCCCCCTGGCAGCTTCAGCCATTGACGTCTCTTCACTCACTGCGACGAGGGAAGGTCTGTCCTCCGCTCTTCACGGGTCCCCTCCAAACTTCATGGCGACTCTGTCTATACCTGCTATTCCCTAAATGTGACTCTGCTGGGGGAGCTCATTTCTGAGCAGACCTGAGCTTGTTAAGGGTTTCCGTGCTGCTTCAGGAAACCTATTTTCACAGACTCAGCTTCCAGCCTACTGCCCTCAGCTGAACAAAAGCCAAAGACCAATTAAAAAGTCTCCCACCCTCATCCACACCCCTCATTCCAAGCCTCAGCTCAGGAACAGTCTGACTACCACTTGCCACCTCTCTCCAGGGGCCCAGCAGGAGCCCAGGCTGGCTGGCCTGGAAGGTCTGAAGTCCAGCAGATGCTATGGGGACATCAGACACAACCAGGTTGGAGAATCCCCCAGTGTTCAGCCTGGGCCCAAGCCACAACTGCAGCCCTGAAGCACCTTCGTAGGGCTGTGGTGGTGGTGGTGGGGTTACACCTGGTCTAAATTCCAATGACATTTTTCCATATTTGCTTCCTCTTTCTCTCTCTCGCACCCTCCACATCCATACGTCCTGCTAAGCCAGCGAAAACAATTAGAGCTATAGTACAGATTCCGGGACACTCTTTGAGGCAGCACCAGAGATTTAGAATGTTCTCTCCCACTGTCATGTACCATTTTCTAGGCTGCGAAAAACGATCAACTCTACAATAATGTCCACTATTACTCTATTCCATACTCAGGTTTACAAAACTATCCTTGGAATATATTTTATAGCTTTTATTTTTAAAAGGCTGGGGTCAATCAATAATATGCATTGTGGCCAGTTGGAGTATGTACTGGCTTTTTAATTTTTGTTAAAGGATAAGCTACGTATTTGTGATTCTCTTTTAATTTAGATTAATCTACATGCATTTTTACCTTCTCCCGAAGAATGGTGTGTATAAAATAAAGCGTATTAATCTTAAGTGTACAAAACAGCTCAATGAATATTTTATGTACGTATAATTTATTTACTGTAGCATTTATCCTATAAAGCATACACTTCAGTGGTTTTTATAGATACATAAGCTTGCACAGTATAACCACAATCTAATTCCAGAACATTTTCATAGTTAAAAAGAAACCAAACATGCCTAGGAGGGAGCCCTCTTTGTTCCCTTTCCACCTCAGACCCTTCTGTTGCTCTGCAATGACCTATTTCGGACCTTTCCGCATAAAGGCATGGCTTCTCCCACTCAGCACAATATTTTCAGCGTCGTCCGTGTTTAGCATGGATCGGATTCGCTCGCTGACGTGCTGCGTAGTATTCTACCGTGTGGATACACAGCATCTGTCCACTCATCAAATAACTGACCTTTAGAGTATTTTCATAACCTCGGGCGGTGGTGAATATTCATGTGGGAGGTCTCATGGGCACTCGTGTCTGCACGTCATTTTTTTTTCTCTTTTATTTGTGCATTTTAGTCATGCAAGGTACAGGGCTCATTTTGGGAAACTGGTACATGCACTTAACACATCTTGATTATTTCCGACTCATCACCTCCTCCTCCTGGTCCTCTTTTTCATGGCCAAAAGTCTACGTCCAGTTTTCCTGTCATCTGTCCTTTATTTTATTTATTTATTTATTTACTTATATTTAGATTTCTCATATAAGAGAAATTGCACAATATTTTGTTTACTCCAGTTTTCCTGTCATCTGTCCTTTATTTTATTTATTTATTTACTTATATTTAGATTTCTCATATAAGAGAAATTGCACAATATTTTGTTTTCTGAGTCTGGCTTATTCACTTAACATAATGGTCTCCAGCTTCATCCATTTTCCTTGCAGATGGTGTGATTTCACTCTTCTTCGTAGCTAAGTAATATTCCACTGTGTATATGCACCATACCTGCCCTTTCCTTTGATCCGTTTACAAGGGTCTAGGTTGTTTCTACAACTTAGATGCTGTGCATGTATCCCTGTAGTATGGTGTCTCTATCTCTTTTGCAAGTGTACCTTAGAGTGGCTCAGCCAGATTCAATGGTATTGCTGCATGGAGTTTGGTGAGGAACCTCCACACTGATTTCCCCAATAGCTGCGCGAGGTCTCCTTCCCATCACAGTAGGAGGCACCCTTTTCCCCTGCATCCTCTCCAGCATTGATCATCTGTTGCACCTTGCTGATGGCCATTTTGACTGGGCAAGATGGAGGCTCCACATAGTTGCAATTTTCATTTCCCTTATAGCTAAAAACGTTGAGCACATTTTCATACACTTATTGGCCATTTGAACTTCTCCTTTTGCCAAGTGTCTGCTCGGTTCATTTGCCCAGTTTCTGGTTGGATTGTTGTCTGGGGTGTTTTTTTGTTTTGCTTTGTTGAGATTAATCTTGTGAGTGATTCACACATTCGTACATCCTAGATATGAATCCTCTATCAGAAGAGCACCTAGCAAAGACTTTCTCCCATTCTGTGGGTTGTCACTTTGTTCTTTTGTTTCCTATGTTTTGCAGATTTTTAATTTGATATAATCATACTTGTCGATTCTTAATAAATATTTCCTGTATTTTTGAAATCCTATTGAGGAGTAGGACTTTGGTCCTATTTCCTGTAGACTCATTTTCATCCCCCTGCCACTTATAGCACATTTTAGTCATACAAGACAGTGAGGCATATTTCAGAAAATTGGCACATTTTTTAACATATTTTGATTATTTTCAATCCCATTACCCTCTCTCCCTCCACTCCCCTGTTTTCTTTGCCTGTGCCTATGGTTGTTTTTCAGTGTTTCCCCTAAGACACCTTCCAGTAGTATCAAAGTTTCTGTTTTTATATCTAGATTTCTGATCCATTTTGATTTGATTTTAGTACAGTGATCTAGTTTCAATCTTCCACATGTGGGTGGATATCTAGTTTTCCTAGCACCGTTTGTTAGAGGCTGTCTTCTCTGCCGTGTATGGCTTTGGCCCCTTCATCCAAAATAAGATGGCTGTAGGTGCATGAGTTTGTTTTTGTCTCTTCTGTCCTGTTCCACTATTCTATGTGTCTGTTTTTCTGCTGACTCTATGTTACTTTGCTGTTGTGACTCTGTACTGTGACTCAAAATCTGGTATTTTGATGCCCCAGCTATGCTTTTAGAATTGCTATGGCTATTCTGGGTCTTTTCTGATTCCATATATATTTTAGCATTCTTTTTTCTAGTTCTGTGACTATTCTGTTAGTAGTTTAATAGGGATGGCATTGAATCTGTAGATGACTTTTAGTGATATAGCCATTTTCCAATATTATTGTCATGCCCAAGGACATAGCATAGCCTGGCCACCCTCAACCCAGCTTTCCCAGGTAAGAAACATTGCCTTCCACAGGAAGAACCACTAGAGACAAACTTGGCACCTGCCAAAAAAGGCCATCACACCCTATCCCTCAGTTCGGGGAAACATCTACACTGCTATCTGAGGAGCACAGATTGCCCTGTCTTTGCCCCCAGACTCTTCCAGACAATGAATCCTCTGACCAGTGTCTGGCAACCACCTAGCAGCCACTTCTTTACTTAAGTCTATACTCTCCCCCCATTCTATGCTGGTCCTGCTCAGAACCAGTCTACCTGTTACCCTGCATTGAATGAAGCAGTTTTGTTTACTCACAGAAGACAGGCTGGGTGGTTTCTCTACTCTCTGTATCTCTAATACAATCAGTTCTGCCTATCCATAAACAAGGGAGGTCTGTCACTTTCTAGCATCTGTTTCAATTTCTTTTTTCGATGTTCTGTAATTCCCACCGTAGAAGTATTCTGTCTCCTTTTTTTAACATTTTTTTCCCTCATTGAGTTTATTGGGACATTTTAGGTACACAGTACAGTTACATTCATCATTGGGATCTTGTACCTTTACAGGACAGGTCTTGGTTCTCATGTTTTCTCCATACCCCTGCCCTCCCTTCACCCCCTCCTCTCTTCCCTATTTACAGAGACTTTTTTCCGTTTTTTCATTTTCTCATATTTTTTCCTTTCCCCTTATTCCCTTTCCCATACCCTTCCCCCACTTCCCCTGCAGCCATAAAGAATGAGAAATTAGAGTCATTCAGAGGAAAATGGATGCATATTGAGGATATACTCAAGTGAATTAAATAAGTCACACATGTGAAAAACTATAATTGTACATAAGATCCTAATGGTATAATTGACAACGTGAAATAGGAAGCAAAGGGCTGTCTCCTTGGTTAGATGGTGTCCTAGGCACTTAATTTTTCTGCAGCCATTGTAAATTGAATTGAATCCCAGCTTCCTTTCCCAGTGAGTTCATTATCAGAGTACAGGAATGCCTGGTGTCCAGGCCTGCCTTTGTTCTTTTGCCTGGGCACATTCAGTTTCTCTTGTACCATTTTTGGTAAAGATTTGTGTTTTCCCCATTTAATGGTTCTAGAACTCCTGTCTAACCATAAATGTGTGGATTTATTTCTGGATTTGCAATTCTAACCCATTCTTGTACCTGTGTCTCCTAAACCAGCACCACACTATCTTGGTTTGTAGCTTTTTGATGAGTTTTGAATTTGAGAAGTCCTCTAAGTCTCCCATTTTCAGGATATTTTGTGTATTCTGCATCTCTTGCATTTCCATATGAATTTAGGATTAGTTTTTTAATTTATGCAAAAAACTCAGCTGGGATTTGATAGCGATTACACTGAATCTGTAGAGCAACATGAGTATTCATCTTAACAATATTAAGGCTTGTATCTGTGAACATGGAAGATCTATTTATTTTAATCTTGTATTTCTTGCAATGATATTTTGTAGTCTTCAGTAACATCTTGCACTTTTGTTAAATTTGTCCTTAATTATTCTTTTTTATCTTATTGTATATGGATTTTAAAATTTCACATTTTATTGTTTACTGCTAACATTTAGAAATACGATAGATTTTTAAATATATTGATTTACATCCTACTAACTCACTGAAATAATTTGTCACCTCTATTAAATATGTGTGTGTTCCTTAGAATTTCCTATGTACAGAATGTTACCTGCAAATAAGATAGTTTGACTTCTTGCTTTCCATCTGGATGCCTTTCATTTCTTCTTCTTGCCTGATTTCCCTGGCACTTCAGTAAAATATTGACTAGGATTAATGAGAGTAAACATTCTTGTCTTATACCTTATGTTAGGGGAAGTTTCCTTTCACCATTAACTATGATTTACTAAGAGGCTTTGGAGGGGTAGATGATGACCTTTATCAGATAGAGGAATATCCCTTGTATTCTTAGATAGTTGAGTGCTTTAACTGTGAAAAGGAATTGGAGCTTTTTCTGCCTCGATTAAAATAATCCTGGTTTTTGTCCTTTATTCTTTTGGTTTGTGCTTTGTTTATAGAGACAGTGTCTCACTAAGTAATGCAGGCTGGCCTCGAACTCACTCTGTAGCCCAGGCTAGCCTCAAACTCATGGTGATCTCCTGCCTTAGCTTTCCTAGTGGTAGGATTACAGGTGTGCACCACCACACTCACTCTCCTTTCTTTTATCAAGACCATATACTGTATTAGTTGAGCCACTTTTGAGGGTCTTGGGTGAATTCTGTTCGATTTTGTCATGTAATTCTGTGTGCGTGTTGTTGGGCCCCAACCACTAGGATTTGGTTGGGGATTTTCACACAGGATACTGGCCTACATTTTGTTTGTGACCTTTGGGTCTGGTATCAGGGTAATGCTGACCTCATAAGTGCATTTGAAATTAATTCCTTCTCTTCCACTTTTAGGAAGAATTTGTGGAGATTGGTCTTAGCTATTTGAACATTTAGCAGAATTCACATTGGAGCCTGGCCCTAGGCTTTTCTCTTTGAGAAAGGTCACAGCCTGTGATTCAATATCTTTATTGATATGTCTATTCAGATATTTTGTTAATGTTTTAGAAGGTTTTGGTAGGTTTGTGTCTTTCTAGGAGTTAATTAATCCAGATTCAACAATTTGTTGGCATACAATTATTTATACTTTTCTTTATATTCCTTTTCATTTCTGTAAAATTGGAAGTAATGTCCCCTCTATTAGTCTTAATTTTAGTAATTTCAGGTTTTTTCCTGATATTGAATTTTAATTTGACAATTTACAATTTAAAATTAAAATAATAATCTTTTTCTTTCTTTCTTTTTTTTCCTTTTTTGGTACCCGGAATTGAACTCAGGTCCTTGCACTTGCAAGGCAGGCCACCAAACCACTGAGCTAAATCCCTGGCCCATCCTTTTTTTTTTTTGGTACCCGGAATTGAACTCAGGTCCTTGCACTTGCAAGGCAGGCCACCAAACCACTAAGCTAAATCCCTGGCCCTTAAAATAATAATTATCTTAACTGTACATATTTAGGGGTACTCTGTGATATTTAATGACATATATACAATATATATGGATCAAATCAGTGCAATTTTAGGTAATATTCATTTGTTTGTTTGAGACAGGGTCTCACTATGTAGTTCAGTCTGGCCTTGCACTCAAGGCTGGCCTCAAACTCACAGCAATCCTCCTGCCTCAGCCTCCGAAGTGCTGGGATTATAGGCGTGCACCACCACACCCAACAAATCAGTGTAATTAATGTTTCTGTCTATCATTAGTTTGTGGTTAGAGCCTTTAAGCACCTCTCTTCTGGTTACTTATAAAATATATAATAGGTTATTTTTCAGTAGTGTGTGTTTTCTCTCTTTTCTTGAACAACCTGGGTGAAGTTTTGCCAATTTTGTAGGTTAAAAAAAAATCAAGTCCTGGTTTCATTGATTTTCTTTATTGTGTCTCCATTTTCTATTTCATTAATCTTCTCTAATCTTTATTATTTACTTCCTTGTTCTTGTTTTGGATTCAGTTTCCTCTTCTTCCACTTCTACTTTGTTAGGTAGAAGGTGAGGGTATTGATTTGAGTTCTTTCTTCTTTTTGAATGTAGACATTTATGGCTATACATTTCTCTCTGAGAACTACTAACTACTAAAACCCATATGTTTTGGCATGTTGTGGTTTTTGTTTCTGTTTATCTTGAAATATGTTCTAATTTCCCTCGTGATTCTTCTTGGCCCATTGGTTATTTAGGAGTGTGTGGTTTGATTATCGTCTGTGTAGTGTCTAGATTATCGTCTGAGTTTACTCAGAATTCATTAAACTTCTTAGATGTGGAGACTTTTCACTAAATTTGTTACATTTTCAGACATTATTTATTAAAGGTTTTTTTTGCTCCTTTTTCTCTTTTCTTTTTGGAACAGCTGGTATGTGGATGAATTTTTATATATGTAGATACACTTACTGATCACTCAACCCAAAATGTAAATCATTCCTAATCTCCTGGAGGTTCCCAGGCAGCCCTTCCCGCCCGTCCACTCCACATCCCACTCTGGGGTGGCTTCTACCATCACGGATGAAAGTTAGCTGTCATTGTCTTTATGGCTGTGTATTCTTCTAGTATAGGAACAAATCACTATGTGGCTGATGGGTCTTACCTTTTATGAATACAGTTGCTATGAACATTCCTGCACATTCTTTTCATGTTTGAGGGTTCTCCTTCCTCCATGTCTTTCTGATGTGAGCCCTTCCAGTGGGTGCACAGTGAGTGGTATCTCCTTGTGGCTTGAATGTCATTTCCACCTTGACTAATGGTGGCATGCACCGTGCAACTGTTCACTTTCCACAGTCTCACCAAAATACCTGAGAAGAACAATTTGAAGGCAGAAAGTTAGACTGTGGCTCATGGTTTCGGTCCATGATCTGCTGGCCCCCTACTCTGAGGGGAGGTGAATATCATGGTGGCGGAGTGCTTTTAGAAGAAGGTTGCTCACCTGATGGTGGCCAGGAAACACAGACAGCAACAGAGGCAGGGTTGAGACAAGACACATGGTCCAGGGCACAGTCCCATGATCTACTTCTTACACAAAGGCCTCAGCCCCTGGAGATTACATCACCTCCCCCATTATGTCATCAAACTATAAATCCATCAACATAGTAATCTAGTGATGAAGAAAGACAGCACCCTTAGAATCCAATCACTTCCGAAAGACCCCACTTCTGCAGCACGGGGATCATGGCTCCCACGCTAGCTTGCAACAGACACGCCAGATCCAAATCCGGGAGTAACCATCTGCATTTTGGCCACTGGCTATCCTCTTCTGTGAAGTCAAATGAACTTTTCAGTTAGTCTGTATTTCTTTTGTTGACCTGTAGGAGTTCTTTGTTCTTCTGTCTATGCATCCTTTGTTGGGTACACATAGTGCAAATATCTTCCTGTAGCCTGTAGTTTGTTGTTTCATTCTCTTGTTTTTTTTTTTTTCTGATGAGCAGACCTTGATTTTAATGTAGTCAAACGTAAAAACTTTTCCTAACAGTTTTATTTATTCTTTAAGTAAACTTTGCCTATTTCAAAGTTAATTATGCCATATTTTTAACTTTTTATTTAAAATTGTTTTAGATTTATAGAAAAGTTATAAAAATAGGTCAGAGAATACATATATTCATTTCCTGCACATTTGTTTAATTTTAGTATCTTACATCATGGCAATGTAATTATCAAAATAAGATGATGATGATGATGATGATTTTACTTTTGGGAAGATGGGAGAGTGGTGAACAGCAGCGAAAGAGCTTCTCCGGGATTTGGTGTTCTGACACTGGAATATAGCAATGTGAGGAAGACAGCAAGGAGAGTAGTGGTTTCCTGTGACCCACGAAGGATCTGTAGGGTTTTTTTGTTTTGTTTTGTTTTGTTTTTTGTGGTGCTGGGGATCGAACTTGGGTCCTTGCGCTTGTGAGGCAGGCTCCAGAACCACTGAGCTAAATCCCCAGCCCCCCATGAAGGATCTGAAGTGAGAACTGAAGACCACAGGAAGAGCAAAGACAGGCTTCAATGAAGAGGAGGAAGGTGTAAGGCCGTGGTTTCTCCCTGAGCTCAGACTCACTACAAGGAAAGGGCAGTTCAAACCTGCAGATGCATGGTGACTACTGGTGTTTCCAGAGGCCTCCACAAAGAAACACATAAGTGGAATGGAGCAGTAGATGCAGCACATAACAGTGGCTGGTGAGTTTATTTGGGTCCAGAAATTCCACAGAAGAGGGCAATTGAACAGTAGCCATCTTGGGGAGTGGGCATCTGAGCCCAGAACTCAGAACAGCTGTAGGCCACCTCCATCTTCTGGTTCCTGGTGTCATGGTGAAACTGCCGAGTTCCGGTTGGCAGGAAGCTGAGTTCAAGGCAGCCCGCAGCACACAGACTGCTACATGCTCAACAAATCCAGTTCCAGACTCATGGCTAGAAACCAGCCTGAACTTCAGTGGAACTAAAGGTTCAGGCTTGCAATTATCCAATGTGCTTCCATAAATCCATGGTTGACTTGCTGGGATTGATCAGTTCACATTTGGACTCTGTCTCCTCACATTGTTTACCAGTGAGAGCAGAGATATATATTGAATTGGACTTTTATTTTCTTTTTCCTCTTTTTTCTTTTGTTTTTTTCCATTTTGTGGGGTTTTTTTTGTATTGTTTTGTTTTTTTTCTTATTTGTTCATTTTTATGAGTGTGAACATGGTTTCTAGTTTTGTCACTGTTGTTTCATTCTGTTCCTGTTTCTATTTCTCCCTTCTCTCTTCCCCCATAGGTAAATTGTCATAATGCAGGCATATGCATATACCTTTCTGGTTTGTTTTAGATTTTGTTATATAACCACAAATCTACTTCATATGGTTAAAGGTGGCAAATTAGTGGTTACCACAGTTTGTCTAGGCTGTGTTTGATGCTATTGTTACTGCTGATCATGCTACTTTAGTCAAGGTGACATAAATGTAATGAGTGTTCTTCCTGGTTTACCAAGACTGAAATTACTACCTAAGGGTCTTATAAAACACTGAGCATCAACTCAGGTGTTAATTTTTTTAAAAAGAAAATAAGTAGATACTTAAACAAGATACAACATTTATACATTGTTAGCTCACCAAAGGCAACCCCATGGAACAATGAGGTGGAATAATTTGAAATATTCCCACCTGAACTCTCTAAAGTGGTAAAAGCAAAAGTAACAAAGCAGATGAACACATCTCTAGAAAAAAATCAAACTAGAAATAATTTTCAGATAACTACAGAGATGGTGACCATAATGAAAGACATGATTATTGACTCTAGAGCAAATACATATTTAAAAAATAGAGTTCATCAAAATGATGGAAACCATGAATACTAAGAATATCAAAGAAATAGAATCCATGAAACAGATTCAAGAGATATCCAGGAGATTAAAAATTCCACTGAAAGTATATGCAGAAGAATTAGCAAATGTGGGGATAGAATATCAGATATAGAAAACAGGATTGCAGCTATTGATCACAAAAAGAGATTTTGTAAAAATAGCAAGGGACCATGAAAAAGCAATTCAACTGTTGCTAGATGACGCAAAAAAGAATAATATAAGATTGATCATAGTCAATGAAAAAGCAAGATATATCACAAATGACATTTAAAAAACATGTTCACAGAAATAATGGCAGAAAACTTCCCAAGCATGGAAAAAGAATTTGACATACTGATAATTGAGGCACATAGAACTCCAATTATGCATGATTTTAAAAGTCTACACCAAGCATATAATAGTCAACAGTCCAAAACTTCAATAGGAGAACAGAATATTAAAAGCTATGAGAGAAAAGAAGCAAGTCACTATAAAGGAAAGCCTATCAGAAACACAGTCTACAGCTGATGTCTCGACACAAACCCTCAAGTCAAGGAGACTTTGGATTGAAGTATTTCAAACACTTAAAGGAAACAGTCTTTAATCCAGATTGATGTACCATGCAACTCTATCTTTCAAAATTGTTGGAGAAAGAAGATACACCCATGACAGAGAATACCTGAAGCAATTCGTGACCACTAAGCCAGCACTCCAAAGTGTTCTGAAAGACATTCTAGAAAAGGATAACAAGGATTACAATTCCAGGAATCCTAACAGAATGAATATACCAGGTAAGACAAGAAATTAAACAAAGGAGAAAAACAAACAAAACAAACAAAGGAGAGGAAAAAAAAGGAACCAACAACAGGAAATGATATGACAAGGATTATCAATACACATCAGTTATAACCAACAATATAAAGTCTCAATTCACTAATCAAATGAAACAGATGGATCAAGAAGCAAGATCCAACAATGTGGTACACACAAGAAGCACATTTAATTCTAAAAGGAATTCATAGGCTGACAATCAAAGGATGAAAAACCATACTCCATGGCATAGGAAACTGGAAAAAAAGCAGGGGTAGCTATTTTATTTTCATGCAAAATAGATTGGAAGTCAAGACTGATTAAGAAAGACAAAGAAGGTCACTACATTCTTGCAAAGGGAACAATCTAAGAAGAGATAACAATCATAAATATATATGTCCCAAATGCTAATGTACCCAACTACATAAAACTAATATCAACACACATTAAAATCGAATAAGCACTAATACAATTGTAATGAGGGACCTCCATGCAGCACTATTACAAATACATAGATCAACTAGACAAAACAAAACAAAACAAACAACAACAACAAAAAACACACAATGAAATATTGGAACTGGTTCAAACTTTTGAACAAATGGACTTAGTAGAAGTCTATAGAGTGTCTATCCCATAACTTCAGAATGCATATTCTCAAGTGCACATGGGATGTTCTTCAAAATAGATCACACACTAACTCAAAGAAAATGATTAAGTAAATGCAAAAGAATTGAAATCACCCCACACATATAATCAGACCATAGTACATGAAATTGGAAATCAATGGCAAAAGAATCCACAAGAACTTCATAAATATGTGGGGTTAAAAACACTTACCTGAACAACTAGTCGATCACAGAAGAAATTAAAGAAGATGTTAGACAGTTCCTACAATTAAATGATAAAGCCAGTACAGCGTACCAGAATCTGTGGGATGCAATAAAAGGAGTCCAAAGAGGGAAATTTAATGTAGCATATCAAGAAGATTATACAAAGAAACCATGTAGGATTTAACCCAGGGATGCAGGGATGGTTTAAGACATGCAAATCAAAAAACATAATATGTTATATTAACAGAGCCTAGGACAAAAACCATATAATTATCTCCATAGATGCAGAAAAATCATTTGACAAAGTCCAACACTCATTCATGATAAAAAAAAACCTTACAGAAAACTGGAATAGATAGTCTTCATCTTAATCTGACAAAAAGCCATCTATGACAAACCAATAGCCAACATCATCCTAAATAGCAATAAGTGAAGGCTTTCACTTTAAAATGAAAGCTGAGACAAGGATATCCACTATCACCATTATTATTCAGTATAGTTAGAGCAATTGGACAAGAGAAAGAAATAGAAGCAATAAAGATAGGAAAGGGAGAATTAAATTATCATTATTTGTGGATGACATGATACTCTATATAGAAGGCCCAAACACTCCACCAAAATACTTCTAGACTTAAAAACCAAATTCAGCAGCATGGCAGAATACAAAGTTAACACTTAGAAATCAATAGCATTCCTGTACAAAAATAACAAACTCAGTGAGAGAGAAATTAGGGAAAAACATCTTTCACAATAGCATCCAAGAAATGAACACCTAGGAATCAGTGTGACAAGGGAAGTAAAAGACCTTTCCATTTAAAACTACAGTACTCTGAAAAAGGCAATCAAAGGTGATACCAGAAAATGGAAAGATATCCCTTGTTCTTGGGTAGGAAGGAACAATATAATGACAACGGCCTTCGAAAATGTTTATACAGATTTCATGCAACTCAACCAAAATTCCAATAGCATATCTCACAGAATTAGAGAAAACAATCCTAACGTTCATTTGAAACCAGAAGAGACCTACAATAGCAAAGGAAACAAGGGTGGCGGGGGTCAAAATCCCTGACTTGAAATTATTATACAAAACTACTGTGATAAAAGCAATATGGTACTAGCAAAAAACAGTAACAAAACCCTGAAAAATCGATGGAATAAATTAGAAGAAACAACTCCAAACACACTCAGCCACTTCATCTTTGACAAAAGAGCCAAACACTTTCACTGGAAGAAAGGTAGTGTCTTCAATAAATGGTGCTGAAAAAACTGGATTTCCACTTCCTGAAGATTAAAAGTAGAACAGTATCTCTCACCATGCACTAAACCAAAACTGAAATGGATCATAAATCTAAATATTAAAATAAAACACTAAATATGCTGGAAAATAAAATAGGTAGAAAGCTTGAAGACATAGATGTAGGCAAAGACTTGATGAACAAAACCCCAGTAGCACAGGAAATATCACAAAGAATCAAAGACTGGATCTCATCTCAGCAAGATAAATCACCAACAGAGCGAGGAGACAACCCACAGAGTGGGAAAAGATTTTTGTCAGCTGTTCCTCAGATAAAGGACTAATATCTAGAATATATAAAGAACTCAAAAAAAATCAGACTACCCACATTTAAAGACCACCTCCAAAAATGGGCATCTGAAATGAATAGACACTTCTCAGATGAAGAAGAAACAGCAAATAAATATATGAAAAAATGTTCAACATCACTGGTCATTTGAGGAACACACATAAAAACAACACTGAGATTCCATCTTAGTCCAGTGACAATGGTTGTTATGAAGAAATCAGTCATTAAAAAACGGTGGCAAGGTTATTGGGGGAAAAAAAAACCCTTCTCCACTGCTGCTAGGAGTGTAGACTGGTGCAGCCACTGAGGAAATCACTGTGGCGATTGCACAAAAAACTAAAATAAGAGGTTCCATTTGACCTAGCTATTTCCCTTGGTATTTTTCTGAAAGGATTACAAACACACTAGTGTTTATAGCGGCACAGTTTGTAATAACTACATCTTGGAAACAGTCCACATGTTCATCAGTGGGCGAATGGATAAAGAAGATGTAGTTTTTTATATTGTGGTGTACTACTCTGTCATAAAGAAGGATAAGCTTGAGATATTTCTAGGTAAATGGATGCACCTTGAGGCCATATTTTTAAGTGACATAAGTCAGAAACACGTGGTCAAAAATTGCATGAGAAACTGAATGTGGAAATAAGTACCAAAATGTATCGTAGATATTTTGAAATAGGAAAAAGTGTTCAAATGTGAAAGGGAACAAGGGAAGGAGTGGGGAAAAGGAAGAAAGGGACAAGAAAAAAAAGACAATAAAAGGGGAAAAAGTGGAAACAAAAATGTTATAAATAAGAGGGGATAAGGGGTTGAGGGAGGGGAGGGGAATGGAAACCAGAAAAGGCAAGGTGCATTACACAGGTACAAATTCCCTACGGTGAATTTGTTATCATTGCGTATATCTAAAATGTACCAGTAAGAAAGAAAAAAATTAAAAACAAATTATATAGGTCAGAAAGCATCACGAAACAATCAGTAGTGAAAACTATTGTTAAGTATGGATTTCATAAACAATAAATCTAAGAATCCAAACATCAGCATGGGATCTTGGGAATAGGTGAGCGCATAACAACGAAGTATTGTTAAGGTCTTCTCTCCTCAGGGGAGGAATGTGGTTATCGATTTACTGGTTTAGGAGAAGAAGACACGAATGCGATGAAATCATTTATGGAAAAATCGATGCCGACAGTGACACTGGCGACTCCACTGAAGGCGTGGAAGGGAGCCCTGGTCTCAGAGCATCAGTGAAGGCCAGAGCCGCGCTGAAGAGCGAAGGTGCTGCCCCCGGGAAGGCTCTGGTAAGAAGCGCGCAAACCGTGAACTGAAGCGATGTCGGGTTCTGCGAATGACAGTTTTCAGAGGCTTCGGAAGAGGTGGAAACGAAGAAGTGACAGCGAAGTCCCCAGGGGCTGGGGACAATGGTGGGTCGTTGCCATTTCTGGGGCTGAAAGGCAGGAAGGAGAAAGGAGATCAGTACTCCCGAGGGAGTCACGGCTCTGCAGGACCTGAGCCCCCAGTACCTGAGCATCCGGGATGGGACACACAGGCTCTCAGTGTGACAGGTAAGTGTGGTAGAAAATGCGGTGGATGTTTGAATTTTAAAAATACCCCCTTGGTTTGAACACACTTATCCAGTCTTTCTTGCCACTTTCTGAAGCAGCTGACTCTTTTGTGAGTTTCCCTTTCATGGTCATTTTGTCTTGGGCGAAGAGCTAAAAGTCACAAGGTGCCAGATGCGGTGAATAAGGTGGCTGAGGATACAGTGTAACGTTTCCATTTGACAGAAGTAGCCATAAATGATGATCAACGAGGGGCAATCAAAACCTATGGTGAATGTTTAAATTATAGTAACAGACACATTGCTCTTAATCCCCCTCTAAATCCTCAAATAGTCCCCCTTCTTTCTTTGAACACACTTTTCCCATCACTCCTAGCAATGTCTTCTTCTTCTTTTATTTATTTATTTATTAATTTTGATATGGGGCCTCATTATGTAGCACAGGCTGACCTTGACCTCAGAGAGATCCTCCTGTCTCAGCCTCCAGAGTGCTGGGATTACAGGCATGTGCCACACCTAGCTAAACCTTTATATTTTAAATAAACTTTTAACAGTAAAAAACACATTGCTAATCCAGGCGTGGTGGTGCACGCCTGTAATCTCAGCACTCGGGAGGCTGAGGCAGGAGGATCACAAGTTCCAGCCCAGCCTGCACAACCTAGCGATTTAGTGAGACTGTCTCACAACAGTAAAAAAATAGGGCTGGGGATGTGACTCAGTGTGAAAGCCTTGAGTTCTAATACTAAAATTAAAAAAAAAAAATGATTTCTAAGAGTACAAGGGGACAGACTCCCTCCTTTGATCCTGTGCTAATTCTCAAACACAGGCAGGCTGTGTTGACCCCTGGAGTCTAAGAAGTGACTGAGCTGAACTCCTGGGACATCAGCTGTGCACTGTGAATACTTCGTTGTTGGCTGGGACTTCCGTGACCTTATGGAATTTATACCAACTTCCCCCCAAATTCAAAACAAAACAGAACAACAAAACACAGCCCCACATGTTCAGTGACCCAACTGTCCCGGCCTCTGACTGCTGCGGAGCGCGGCTGGGGCTGCGCAGATCCGGGAGCCAATGCGCTGGGTGTGCGCAGAACAGAGTCTCCCACCAGAGCTGGGAAGCTGGAAAGCTGGGGTGCGGGGGTGGGGGTCACGCACACAGGAGCACTGCTCCCCACAGAGCGCCGGCCTTGGCTTCTTCTCCCGAGGGATGGGCCGTCACACAGGCTGCGGACCATCTACAGGGTCCCCTGAGTCCTCCTCCGCCATGGCCGAGCCTGCCCAAGTTCAGGGTCAGCTCCAGGCCACCGCCTCCCGCATCCTCAGGTCTTTTTCTGATTGATTGATTGATTGATTTATAGAGAGACAGGGTCCCTATGTAGTTAGTTCCAGCTGGCCTCAAACTGGCAGCGATCCTCCTGCCTCATCCTCCCGAGTGCTGAGATTATGGGCGTGCCCCACCTCCTGCCAGCGGGTCTTTTTCACACTCTGGCAACACCTTCGCGCTCTCCCTGGCCCAGCCCTAATCTGATTAACCCACTCCTGGTTTTGGAGTAGCCCGCGTGCAGCACGGAGAACTCTCATTGGATCACCTGTGTCCAAGCCCCGCCTAGAATCCCCGGATGTCTCATAAAAGCCACCAGCCATAGAGAGCTGGTGAAGGTGTGTCTAGGACACTAACCAGCCCAGGTTCCAGCAGCCTGCACTGCGACCCGACAAGGCCTGTGGAAGCAGAGACGTCCTCGGGGAGCATTTAAGCTGCTGTTGCCCAGACCTCAAGCATTCCCGGTCGTTGCTGGAGAGAACCGTTCTGGGAAAACCGAGTGGGTGAGTTCCGGGAGGAAATAACTTTAGCCTGGTGGGAGGTGCGGGGCTGGGGTTTCCTGGCTGAAGTAGGGTGCAGGGGTGCCCATCTTGGCTGGGTGGGGGATCTGCTGGTCGCCTGACTTGATTCTCCCTTTGTCCCGTCCCCTCCCCTCTGTCCATCCCGCCTGCCCTCCTTTCTCGGTGGAGTCTAGAGCTGGAGGTTTCCTCCCTGTACCTCTGCCCTTGTAGTTGGCTCAGTCCTGCCTCTTAGGAGCCGCCCGCAGCCAGGACACTTACTCCCCTCCCTCCGCCACCCCAGGTCCAGATTAATCTCAGTTCTTACCAACGGAGGCCAGGGGCTGGGGTGGGGCAAAGAGATTGGCATCCACTCTAGGGGCCTCCCAAGCCCTCTGCACAGGCTGAGTGTGGAGTTCAGGAAGGGAATTTGAGATCTAGAAGGAACTGGGCCTTGCATCTTTTATTTTGTTTCGAGTCAAGTCTCACTATGCAGTTCAGGCTGAATTTGAACTCATGGCGATTGTCCGGCCTCAGCTTCCCAAGTGAGTGCGGGATTACAGGCAGGAGCCACATACTCCACAAGCTTTGCTTGTTGACAGCCACTAGCATACCAAATCCAAACCAGTCAATAATGTGTGAGTCAGCCTGGGTTTGCTCCATCTCCTTTTAGACGCCACCATAGGGCTTTATTCTTGATCAGAGTAAGTGTAAAAATGCAAGTTTCGTTCTTTTAAAAATTCAGTTTCTTAAACGGGAGTGAAGTAGGACACGTTCACAGACAGATGGTCCCCAGACTCCATGGTGGATTCAATGGTGGTGCCGACCTGCTCTTCCCCTTGTGACAGAGGCTATATACAAACCATCCCTTGAACTATGGGTGTTTTTCTGGGCTAGCCATATGCGTTATGACCCCCCCACCCTGTGTGTGTGCTGGGAATCAAACCTAGGGCCTCTACTGATATACATCCCCAGCCCCTTTTTAATTTTTATTTTCAGAATCTTGCTAAGTCACTCAATTGCCCGTGGAACTCAGAGTTACAATCCTCCTGCCTCAGCCTCCTAGACTACTGGTATCACCAATGGCGTCCTCACTACACCCAGCTGGTAAGGTCCTCTTGATATTGGGCAGCAAGCACTCAGGAGCAGAAACAGCCTACTGTGCCGTTACTGAGCGAGGACACTAATGGGTGTATCAAATGCATTTTCTAATTGATGCAGTTTCCAGTTTATGGTGGGTTTATCGGAAGGTAGCACTGGTCATAAATCGAGGAGCCTCTAGTTACCAACACTAACTCACCCTGAGACTTGTTTATATTTGCTGTTGCCCATTTTGCTGTTTAGTTCTTTACTCACTGTTGACTGCTAAGCACTTTCTATATTAGAAAGACTATTAGCTGTCTGCCATATGTTGAAAATATCCCCCACCCACATTTTCTGGTTTGTCTTGATTTCAAACATGGGAATTTTGTATTTTTATCCTTTTCACCAGATGTTTAATTTTTAAATAGCCAAGTTCATCTGTCTAGCATTTCTGATCTTGGTATCCTGCACAAGTTGCCTTCTCTCTCACATCACTTACAGTTTCTTGAAACTGCCTGGGAATTTTACGCATTCATCCCATGGAGGATGCCTTGAACTTGCAAGGGGTCCCCGTATCATGGGCTACAAGGCCTCCCCTGGCTCCTGGACCATCTCTTCCCTTTTACACTCCATCCTCCTTTGTACCAGCTGGGGCTGCTGATTAGGCCATTCAGAGCATTCCAGAACATTCCAGAACACCCCAGGAGACAGCTGGGTGTGAGACCTGGGGCTGTGTGAGGAAGAGCCTCTTTCGAGATGGAATGTGCTCCTCAGCTCTTCCTGGCTGCCTACCCGGCCGTGGGCTCATGGTGGACCTGTGTCCTGACCAACCCATCCTGAGCCGGAGCTATCCTAACGCAGATGTGCGTTCCACACAGCTCACCTACCAAGCACCATAGCTTAGCGCAGTCGACCTTCACCATGCTCAGAACACTGACATCAGCCTTTGCGTGGGCAGCCATCCAACTTTAGTGAGTACTCATGAGGCCATGGACTTTGAGTATTTGACAGAAAGTCATAGAACGAACAGTGTGGGTAAGTCAGGGGCCATTTGCATTTCTGGCTTTGCTGGTCCCTTTGTTGATGTGATCCGTTTAGGTCTTTTATTTTTGTGTTTTACCACGCTGGTGGGAGGACCTCAGGCCACACGCATGCTAGGCAAGCTCTGCCCAAACCCGACTTAGGGTTTTAATTTTTCTCTCCCCAACAGGGCTCCAAAGCTTGGCCATCAGTATTTCTGTGTCGTTCTTCTCTGTGACTTACAAAGAGGGAAATGGAGAAGTCCAGGCACATTTGTTTTGCTGTCCCAAAAAGGTCTCATGTGGCTGCCACACACCTTCCACTGCCTAGAGAGACAAGCTTGCCACAGTCGCTCCCTTCTCCCTGACAGGCTGTGGCCCTTTCCTCTGCCTTTCCTGTCCTTCTAACCACCTGTCTGCCCTCCCACAGACACCACCGAGCCACTCCAGGACCCCGTGTGGCTTAGAAGACCCAGCGGCATGAAGACCGGCACGGGCACAGCCGAGGGAGTGGCCGAGGCCTCCAGGGGGTGCCTGGGCTGTCCTGACCCCTGGCCTGGCCGGGACTCTGTGTGGGGCTACTGCATCTGCCAGCCAGTAACTGACTCCACCCCGTGTGGGGGAGCCATGGGGCCTCCCCGTGCCCTCCACTCACACCTGGGGCCCACACCGCATCCCTATCCCAACCCTTGGGCTCACACGTGGGTGCCCTGGGGTGGTGGTATCTGGACATGGCATCCAGAGCTGTCCGCCTCGGCGCCTGTAGATTGGTGTAGGCCCAGCTGTAGCTTCAACGCCTGCACAGGCGGCCGGCAGCCAACTGCCCTGCAGCCCAGCATACTTCCTCATTACTGGGGACCCCCATTCTCCCTAACCTCCACAGCTCTGGGCAGGGACACCAACTCCTGCTCCCCGGTGAGGGTCCAGGACCCAACCAGCTCAGCGCCCTGGGCTGCAGTGGGGGGCCCAACCCGAAGAGCTCCAAACTGCAGGTGGCACAGAAGCTCTCCCTTGGGCCGGGCCTCCAGTTTGAGGTCTCCGGGGCTCCTGCTGTCCTCCAGCTCTCAACTGTGCCCTTTGCTCTTGGCCCCTATGATAGATCCTGAGCCTGAGCCCCAGCCCCCCATCTTGGACCCTGAGTCCCAGCCCCCCATCCTAGACCCTGAGCCCCAGCCCCCCATCCTGGACCCTGAACCCTAGTCCCCCATCCTAGACCCTGGGCCCCAGCCCCTCAGCCCCAGGAGGCCTTTCTGTAGGGCCTGTCGCTGCCTCTTCCAGCCCTAGACAGTGCCCTGCACCCACCCCAGCCCAGGCACCAGCTCATGGCGCCCAGCTCGCCAGGCTCTGCCTGAGGTCTCGAGTCTGGACTTGTGTGCAGAGGCTCAGGTGTGAGCTGTTCACTGCTGTGCAGCCCATACCCAGCCCTCTCTCCCATATTTCCCTCCACCTTATTTCCTTGTGCCCTTCAGCCCCCATGGGCACCCTTCTCTGCAGAACTTGCCCTGGCCAGCATGCTAGTGCCCTCAGATACACCACACCTAACACAGCCAAGTGAATTGTTTGTGCTTAGATTTGTAAGTTACATAAGTGATGGGCTGTGGAAATGGTTCCTTTGCTGTCTATTGGTCAATAAATGTTAAGGCTAATAAATGTTTATAGTGGATTGGTTGGTCTTGCTGTTTCTCTACCCTCCTGGGCACCCACTATCTGCAAGCCCCTGCTCTGCCTCTGTCCCTGCTCAGAGAAGACCTCAGGTGTAGCCCCCACCTGTGGGACTCCTGGGCTGTCCAGGTGACACCCACTCCAGCACTCAGATCTGGGATATCCAGCGGGCACCATGGGCACTGCCTCTGGGGTTTGGGAGCCTCTAGTTCAGTGTGCACCGAGGGTCCACCAGCTCCTGTCCCTCACACCTGTGTCCTTTGTAGACCACGTTCTTTAATCTTCCCCTCACCACTGTCTTGTAGTTTACAGGATGTGCAAATATTCTTGTAAAAGCATGTATTATTTTTTTCTTTCAGTACCTGGGGGCTGAACCCAGGGCCTTTGCCCTGAGCAACATCCCTAGCCCATTTTTAAACTTTTAGTTTTGAGACAGGGTCTTGATAAATTATCCAGATTGGACTTGAACTTGTAATCTGATTAAATCAGATGTGCTACAAATTATTATTTTTCTTAGTTTCCCATTAATTTTAATATATTTTAAGGCTAGGCTTGCCTATATATGTGTAGTGTATTTCATTTATATAGTGGAAGGAGGGCTCAACTTCCTTGACCTGGGTATAGGATATGATTCCTTGCAGCATGAAGATCTCACACTTCAGCTCTTTGTACTTTTCTCCTAGGCTCTGGCTTTTAATTGGTTTTGGATGTATCTTTCTCCAGGATGATCTCTAAAGATGGCTTGGATTATGCATATGCTTTTCACCCAGCCCAAGGCTTCCTGTGGGTGTCACGCTCTTGGATCAGGGCAGTGAAGTTTATGCAAGAAGCTGTTCTTATTGTATACAGGTTGCAAACATCTGAGCAAATCTCAGAGACTGCCAGTGGTGGGTACATGCATGTCTGGTCCCCAGGGATCACGGAGGTTGGCAAAGTGGGAGCTCAGGTTGTTGGGCTGCCTGGCTGTCACCCCCCCGCACTGTGCCAAGCACCAGTCCAACCCAGTTGGGTAGCCCCTCCATGTTGCTGAAATCCACACAGGCCCGGGAAGGCACAGAGTCCCCAGCCACCTGCCTGCCAGACAGAACCTGCAGAACTGTACCCACTCCTTTAACTGTGTGGCTCTTTACATTTTCTTCCTAGCTTTGAGTTCTAATTGAATTTACCTTTTTTACTTGAAGCGTTTCCATCATAAGAAACAATGGAAAGACTGAACATCCTTGTATTCCCCCATCTAAGTACAATTATTAATATTTTCCGATTTTCATCTTGTCTAATTATATTCACAAAGATATACTTACAAGTGGAGCCACATATATGGATTACCTATCTATCTGTCTGTCATCTGTCCTCAATCTGTTCAATTATTTCAGAGTAAAGGGTATATACCTGACTCTTTCTCCTAGATCACTAAAAACAAGATACATCAAGATACTCTCCTATATTACTATTTATCATGATCACACCTAATAAAATCAATATTCCCCTACTCTAAAGTTATCCCAAATATATTCAAATATTCCCTTTCACCAGGATGTATTTTAAGTTTTTTGAAAAATTGGGCTAGATCATGTGACTATTTATGCATCCTATTTTGTGAAGTGATATCTGAGTTTCTTCCTAAACTTTTCCCCTGGGTTTGACCATGGAGAAGAGTTGGGGCATTAGAGAGAGAGGTAGAAATCATTTATATAAAAAGTTATTTAGGTGCTCTATATGTGGTGCTTTTCCAGATAAAATGATTGCTTACAAATTCTTTATGGCTTTCTTTTCACTTTTTAAAAGTATGGTACCTGTTGACCAATAGTTTTTCATTTCATACAAACAATGCATCAATATTTTCTCTCTGGCCCTTTGGAAGACCAGCTTTGTCCATTTCAAAGTCATGGTGCATGTTCTCATGTGCATTTCTGGAAGCTTTATTTTGTCCTCTCTCGTATTTAGGTCTATTATCCAGCCATTAATTTTTGAAAAATGTTCACTTTTGTCCTAGCATTTGGTCTATTTTAGTAAACATTTTACACTTTAAGATTATGCAGTTGCTGAATATAATATTCTATCTATATCATTTAGTTCAAGCTAGATAATTTTATTCAAATATATGTTATTATTACTCTAGTGTCTTGCTATCTTGTCAGTCATTAAGAATTAAAATATCCAACTACATTGCAAATTATTCTATTTCTCTTTTCAGTTCTGCTGATTTTTTGCCTTATATTTCCAAAGCTATGTTAATAAATGTGTACATATTTTGAATTGTTATATCTTCTGGATGATTTTTACTTTTTACCCTTATAAAATGTTCCACTTGGCAGCTTTCAGTCCTTGTAGCATTAAAGTGTTTTGCCTGACGATAATATATTCTCTACTTTTCTTTGGTTGAAGCTGCTTTAATTTCAATTACTTTGCATCCTTGTATTCAAATGTGTTCGAAATAGCAGATAGATGGTTTCATTTTTTAAAATCCAGTCTGATGTTCTCTGTCTTTTAATTGGATGGCTTACCTCATGTATATATTTTTTGCCTTCAATTATTTCATTTTATACTGAATATAACATCTAAAATCTTTTTCCATTAAGTTTTTTGGTACACTTTAGGTATACAAGACAGTTACATTCATCACTGGGATCTTGTACCTTTACAAGATACGTCAAGATACCTCATGTATATTCAATGTTACCATTGCTCCAAACCCACCAGCTCACTATTCCTGTTTTCTTTGTTCCCTCTGTTCTTTCTTCTTTTCTTCCTCATTTTCTGACAACTTTCATAATATTCAAAGCATTTTTAACTATTCCATTGTCCTGCCTCTATTACTATTTAGTTATGCATTAGTGTGCTCTTCTTTTGGCTGCTACTGTAAGATTAAAATATGTGTCCTTGACTTATTAGACTGCTTTATAATTATATTTTTACTGCTTTCTCAGCCACACATGAGCCTTCCTACAACTGCAGCTCCATTCTTCCCCTCTGCCTCTTGTTCTATTGTTGTACTGTTTCACTTCTTTATGCTGGACACTTAGAAGACATCACTGTTTTAGTCTTACACAGTTTTTATTGACACATTATTAATGAATACATTTCCCTTTGCAGAACATTTCTGTGTGAACCTCCACACCTCCACCTGGAATCGTTTTCTTCTACCTTGAAGAACTTCCCCAGTGTATCTTTGAATTGTGAAGAATTGCTTCAGTTTATGCTTACCTAGCAGTATTTTGTGTGTCTTTTTTCCATTGAGACATAATACATGTACACATCAGTGGGATTATTCAAAAGGAAAAAGCCAGACACACTTGTAGCATTGGTACATGCCTCTAATTGCAGCTACTTGGGAGGCTGAAGCAGGTGGATTGCATGTTCAAGGTTAGCCTTGTCAACTTAGCAAGGTGCTGTCTTAAAAATAAAAGGGGCTGAGGATGTGATTCAGT
>NW_022900949.1:32768496-32779102 GCF_012274545.1 Fukomys damarensis
AGAGAGAGAGAGAGAGAGAGAGAGAGAGAGAGAAACAAATGCTGGTGAGGATGCTGAGAAAAGGGAACTCATACCCTGTGGGTGGGAACATAAATTGGGGCAGCCAGCATGGAAAACAGTATGGAGATTCCTTTAAAAACTAAAACAGGGCTACCATATGATCCAGCAATCCCGCTACTGGGCCTCTGTCCAAAGGAAAGGAAATGATTACATCTAAGGGACAGCTGCGGGACCATGTTTAGTGCAGTGCTCTTCCCAATGGCTGAGATGCAGACTCACCCAAAAAGTCCATCCATAGACGAGAGGGTAAGGAAATGCTGCACTGATAAACAACAGAATATTATTGAGCCAGAAAATAAAGAAATCTTGTCGTTTATTGCAGCAACATGGATGGAACTGAAGGTTTCATGTTAAGTGAAATAAGCCAGATACACAAAGGTAAATCCCATATGTTCCCACTCCTTTGTGCCTTCTTTCTGAAAAGTTTTTTGCTGTCTCTTTGCTGGCCTGGCAGCTTTTCCTTAAAGAATCACGCTGCTTGACAACAGGAAGGTTTACAACACCATTGGACACCTGTCAGAACAGGAAATTATCTTTTCATAAACATGTTCTCTAGGTGACCCTTTCTTCCATTTGGTTGCCATTGCTGGATGGTGTAGAAATAAATCTAATTCTTTGCAATTTATTGATACTATAAACCCAGTAAATTTTGTAAATTTAGTCACAAGCACACATGCTTGTGGCATTGTCCTACACTGTCCATTTGATTAAATTGCTAATTATGTGGTTCAAAACTTCTGTCTCTTCAATTATGATTTTTAGTTGCCTGATTTCTTATTTACTTTCAAGCTACGATGGAAATCAGGCTTTATTACATCAGTATCATTCCTTCTGTTCTTATTTTTCTGTGATTTTTGTTTGTTTGTTCTCTGAGACAGGGTCTTGCTTTTTAGTGCAGGCTGGCCTTGAACTCACTACATACCCCAGGCTGGCCTTGAACTTGTGGTGATTCTCCTGCCTCATCCTTCCAAGCGCTGGGATTACAGTTGTGTACCACCATGCCTGACTGTGATTTTTAAAAGATCACAAATGTATTAAAATTTATGTCTTTCTCTGTATCCCCCAGGCATAATTTTGAACTAAAGTAGTAATTTTGTTATTTTTTACAGACTGATGCAATGAAATTGTGTTGAGTTATCCTCACATTGCTAAGATAAACTAAACCTGGTAACTTTTTAAAATAAACTTTTCATTTGGTTTGTTGATATGTTATTTAGGCTACTTTACATAAGAGAAAAATAATCTAGATATGTATTCTTGTATTGGCCTTAATTTTTAATTCAAGATGATAATAGCTTCTCAAAAGTAAATTTCAGAGCTATTCTTCTTTTAAACATTTTTTTCTGGAGTATATAGATGAGCGAGCTTGGAACATTCACTTATAAAGCTATCTGTGCCTGGGACTTTCTAGGAGTGGTACTGGGGCCATCGATTTAATTAACAAATTTATTTGCATAATATTTCATAAATTCTAGTTGTGAATATTTTGCTTGGGGAGACTGCGATATTGATTCTGCCTCAAGCAGGCTGTAAGCAGTGCAGGCTGTGAAGAGTTAGCCCCACAATTGGCTCATTTATAGAAGTGAGTCTGGCTGACGCCTGTGTGCCTAGGTCAGAGTGACTCCCACCCAAATTCTATTCCCACAACTAAAACCTTCTTAAGTAGAAGGACAGTGTTCTAATTACAGCCATATATTTTGTCCATTCTTTTCCTAATTTGAGAACGCTTTGTCTTGTATTTTATGAGCCTTGCTTAATTTCCATAGAAACTGCACGACTACCATCCTCGCGCATAGCCCTGCCCTTGCACATAGCTCGACTTCACCCCGACTATCACCAATAAAAATCACTGGCCAGCATCTTTGTCGGTTGCACCGGCATCGGTCATCCTACCTCCCTGCTTTCTGTCTTTTAGGGTTTTTTTCTCAGACCTGCGTCATACACTGAGCAGGAGACCGGAGCCAACCACAGAGGTCTCAGGGGTCCCCAGCGTTGCTTATACGTATATATCTTCTCTTCCTCTCGCCTTCCCTCCCTCCCCCCTAAAGCTCTATGATTTCCTCAGCATATGCACCTAAAGGTATACGTTTTCCTGAGCATATGCACCTGTTTAATGTCCCCGTGAATTGGCAGTAGTGTATTTATCACGGGTTTAGCAGGGTTGAGAGACCCCGGATGCATCCACCCATCACCAGGGAGATCAGCCCGGCTAGCTCAGCCTCTGGGGCATCAGAACTTCTGTCCTGCAGTGCAGCTCCCGCCTAGACCAGGCTCAGCATCCGCCCCGCATCTGCCCGGAGCTGAGCGACTGGGCACCAACTCATCCTCTTCCCCTGCCTCTTCAGTCTCCTCAAATCCTCAGCCCCGTCCCCCTGCCGTACACACAAAGCCCACCAAGCGCTTCTTGCTCCCTCCGGAGTGTAAGACACCACGCAGAGCACTCTCGGCAGGGCGTGCCCCAAAGGGCCAGGAGGTGCCCTCCTCGGGGAAATGGAATTCTGCTGACCGGCAACAGCAGCCTTGCCGGAGAACGATTTCGGGACTCTGATTTAAATCCAGAGGCCAGATTGGAGCCTGTGGGACATCTCAGAGGTCAGCAGCCACCCTCCAGAGCAGGCATTTCTGTCTACCACATGTGACAGCCCAGCCGAACAACAGGGGGACGACAGGGAGGCGGCCATCATGGCAAATGTGGGGGCCACGCCACAGTCGAGAGTGGAGACGACATCGAAGTAGCAGAGCCCAGGAAGAGGCGCAGGCCCACCCTGCCCTGCAGCCTGAGCCTCTCTCATCCACCACAGACCAAGAACCCCCCTTCCAATGGGTAATATTGAGATTCTTTTTTTAAAAAATCTTATTGAGTTTATTGGTACTTTTAAAGTAAACACTAGTTACAGTCATCATTGGGGTCTTGTACATTTACATGATAGGTCTTGGTTCTCATTTTTCCCCATACCCCTGCCATTCTTTCACCCCCACCACCAATCCCTATTTACAAAGACTTTGTTTCCATTTTTTTCCTCTTCTCATATTTTTTCTTGTCACTTATTTCCTTTTTCCTACCTTTCCCGCTTCCCCTACACCTTTAGTCCTTTTCTTCCTATTTCACATTGTAAATTATACAATTTGGATCTTATTTACACTTTTAGTTTTTCACACCAGAGAAACTATTTGGTATTTATGTATGTGTATTTTATTTATTTCACTTAGGAGTATGGCCTCAATATGCATCCATTTTCCCATGAATGACTCTAGTTTCTCATTCTTTATGGCTGAGCAGTATTCCATTTTATAGAAAAACCACATCTTCTTTATCCAGTCTCCAACTGATGGGAAATCGGACTGTTTCCAAGTAGCTATTACATACTATGCCACTATAAACATGGGTGTGCATATATTTTTGTGGTATGATTCTTTTAATTCTTTTGGAAAGATACCCAGCAGAGGGATAGCTGGGTCAAATGGAACCTCTAATCCTAGTTCTTTGCGGTATCTCCATATGGATTTCCACAATGGTTGCACCAGTCTGTACTCTCACCAACAATGGAGAAGGGTTCCTTTCTCCACACAAACCTGCCAGCATTTTTTATTGGTTGATTTCTTGATAGCAGGCACTCTTTCTGGAGTGAGGTGGAATCTCAGGGTTGTTTTTATCTGCATCTCTTGAATGACCTGTGACGCTGGACATTTTTTTCATATATTTATTTGCTGCTTTTACTTCTTTGAGAAATGTCTGTTCATTTCAGATGCCCATTTTTCAATCGGGTCTTTATATTTGGGGGGGGCCTGAGTTTGTTGAGTTTTTTATGTATTCTGGATAATAGTCCTTTGTCTGAGAAGCACCTGATAAAAGTTTTTCTCCCACATTGTAGGCTGTTGATTACCTCTGTTGGTGGTTTCTCTTGCAGTGCAGAAGTTTTTTAATATGATGATACCACTTGTTGATTCTTTGTGCTAGTTCCTGTGCTACCGAGGATTTGTTCATTCTTTTCCTACGCCAATGTCTTTGAGAGTTCTGCCTGACTTAACTTCCAGCATGTTTAGAATTTCTATTTTAATATTTAGATCTTTAATCCACTTGGATTTTAGTTTAGTGCATGGTGAAAGATAAGGGTCTAGTTTTAATCTTTGCCAGGTTGAAATCCAGTTTTTCCAACACCATTTATTAAAGAGACCATCTTTCCTACACTGAGGATGGTTGGCTCTTTGTCAAAGATGAGGTAGCTGAGTACATCTGGAGTTCTTTCTGTATCTTCCAATCTATTCCACTGATCCTTGGGTCTGTTTCTTTGCCAGTACCATGCTGTTTTTATCACAGTGGCTTTGTAGTGAAGTTTCAAGCTGGGGATTGTGAAACCCTCTGTCATGTCTCTGTTGCCCAGAATGGCTTTTGCTATTCTAGGTCTCTTCTGGCTCCAAATGAATTTTTGGATTATTTCCTCCAGTTCTGTGAGATGTACCATTAGAATTTCAATTGGGATTGATTTGAATCTGTATAGCAGTTTTGGTAGTATGGCCATTTTCACTATGTTGATTCTTCCTATCAAGGATCAGGGGATATCATTCCATTTTCATATATCCTCTTTGATTGCCTTTTTCAGAGTGCTGAAGTTTTCAGTGTAGAGTTTTTTGTCTTCCTTTAGTAGATTGATTCCTAAATACTTTATTTTTTTGGATGCTATTGTGAAAGGAATTGTTTCCCTAATTTCTCTCTCAGTGAGTCTGTTATTTGTGCACAAGAATGCTATTGATTTTTGAGTGTTGACCTTGTATCCAGCTACTCTGCTGAAAGTGTCAATTAAGTATGGAAGTCTTTTGTCAGAGTTTTTGGGTATTCTATGTAGAGTATCATGTCATTCACAAATAATAACAGTTCAACTTCTTCCTTTCCTATCTTTATTGCTTTAATTTCTTTCTCATGTCTAATTGCTGTGGCTAATGTTTTCAGATCTATATTGAACAAGAGTGGTGATAGTGGACATCCTTGTCTTATTCCTGATTTTAACAAGAAGGTTATTCTTGATTTTAACAAGAAGGTTTTCAGTTTTGGGTCATTTAATATGATGTCAGCTTTTCACAGATAGCCTTTATCGAGTTGAGATAAAGACCATCTATTCCAATTTTCTGCAGGTTTTTTTTTTTAATCATGAATGGATGTTGAATTTTGTTGAAAGCTTTTTCTGCATCTATGGGGATGATCGTATGGTTTTTGTTCATGACTTTGTTAATATACTATATTAACTTTATTGATTTACTTATGTTGAACCATCCTTGCATCCCTGGGATAAATCTGACTTGATCAGAGTGTATCTTCTTGATGATCCTCCATATTCTGTTTGCCAGTGTCTTATTGAAGATTTTTTCATTTGTATTCATTAGGGAGATTGGCCTGTAGTTCTCTCTTTTATATGGGTCTTTCCCTGGTTTTGGGATCAAAGTAAAACTTTCTTCCAGGAATAAATTTAAAAGTATTGTTTCCCTTTCAATTTCATTGCAAAGTTTAAAGAGTAGTGGCAGTAGTTCTTCTCTAAATGCTTTGCAGAATTCAGCAGTGAAGCCATCAGGACCTGGGCTTTTTTCTTTGGTAAACTTTTAATTAGGTTTTCAGTTTCACTGATTGTAATTCAGGTGTTTAGAATTTTTTTATCTTCTTCATTCAACTTTGATAATTCATAAGTATCAAGAACTCTGTCCATTTCTTCTGTGTTTTCCATTTTACTAGAATAGAGTTTCTCAAAGTAGGCATTGATGATCCTCTGGATTTCTGCTGGATCTGTTGTGCCTTCACCTTTTTCATTCTTAGTTGCATGAATCTAAGCCTTTTCTTTCCTTTTGTTGACAAGGTTGGCTAAGGGTTTATTAATTTTATTTATTCTTTCAAAAAAGCAACTCTTCGATTCATTGATTTTTTTTTGTATCATTCTTTTAGTTTCCACTGCATTGATTTCTGCTCTGATCTTTATAATTTTCTCCCTTGTACAGGCTTTGAGTTTTTCCTGCTGTTCATTTTCTAGGAGCCTAAGAGTCATCATTAGGTTGTTTATTTGAGCTCACTCTGTTTTCCTAGTGTGGGCATTCACTTTATGAATTTTCCACGTAGAACTGTTTTCATTTTGTCCCATACATTCCTGCATGTTGTACTGGCAGTATTATTTATTTGCTAAAAACTAATTTCTTCTTTAATTTCATCTGTGACCCATTGATTGTTCAGGAGAGTATTGTTCAATTTCCATGTGTTTATGGAGTTCTTTCTGTTTCTTATGCTATTGATCTCCAGCTTAATTGCACTATGATCTGATAATATACATGAGATAACTTCAATTCCTTTGCATTTATTTAAACATGTTCTATGAGCTAGTATGTGGTCTATTTTGGAGAATGACCCATGTGCAGCCAAAAAGTATGTATATTCTGATTTTTTAGGATGGAACACTCTGTAGACATCTATTATGTCCATGTGTTCAAAAGCTTGGTCCAGTTCTACTATTTAATTTTTGATTATTTGTCTAGATGATCTATTTGTGACAGTGGGGTATTTAGGTTCCCCACTCAATTGTATTAGTGCTTATTTGGTTTTTCATGTCCCTTTATATTTGTTTTATATAGTTGGGGGCATTAATATTCAGTGCATATATATTTATGATTGTCATCACTTCCTCTTCAATTGTTCCCTTTACAAGAATGTAGTGACCTTCTTTGTCTCTCTTAATCAGTTTTGGTTTGAAATTTACTTTGTCTGTGAGTAAGATAGCTACCCCTGCTTTTTTCTGGGCTCCTGTCACATGGAGAACTATTTTCTATCCTTTCATTTTCAGTTCAGGAGTTTCTTTTTGAAGTAGGTGTGTTTCTTATTACAATATATTGTTGGATTTTGCTTCTTCATCCATTCTGCCAGTCCATTTCTTTTGATTGGTGAATTGAGGCCATTGACATTGATGGTTCTAACTGATATGCACTGATTTATTATTGTCATTTTATTATCCTTTGGTTGACTCTTTTAAATTTTTCCCCCTCTCCCTTTAGTTTCTTGCCTTGCCTAATTGATTTGCTTTGTTGGGCCTCATGGTGTTGTGATCGTCACTGTCTTTTTCTAGGATATTGTTTAGAATTGTTTGTAGTGCTGGTTTGGTATTCATGAAGTTTCTCAGGTGTTCTTTGTCATGAAAGTAACTTATTTCCCCATCCATTCTAAAAGAGAGTTTTGTAGGATACATCAGTCTAGGTTGGACGTCGTTTTCGTTTTCTTTTAGGACTTTAAATACCTCACTCCAGGCTCTCTTTGACCTGAGGGTTTGTGTCAAAAGTCTGCTGTGATTCTGATGGGCTTTCCTTTGTATGTAATTTGTTTCTTTTCTCTAACTGCTTGCAGTATTTTGTTCTTCTGTTGGGTTTCTGGGATCTTGACTGCTATATGTCTAGGTGTAGATTTTTTTTTCCTTTTTGATCATGGCTAGTTGAAATCCCACATGACTCACTTATCTGTATGTTAAATTCTTCCCCTCTGTTTTGGAAGTTTTCTGTCATTAATTCTGTGAGTAGATTTTTAAAAGTCTTTTGTAGTTTCTCCTGCTACCTCATGGATTCCTATCAGTCTTATGTTATTCTTCTTTGCATCATCTAGGAGTCTTTGGATGGATTTCTCATGATCCCTTACTATTTTCAAGAGATCTCTCTTTTCATGGTCACTGACCACAGTCCTATCTTCTATATCTGAAATTCTATCCTCACACTCATTCATTCTGCTGTTAATGCTTTCAATAGAGTTTTTAAACTCCTGGGTATCTATTTGATCTGTTTCATGGATTCCATTTCTTTTCCATGTTGGGCAGTCAAGGTTTCCATTTCTTTCCTATGCTGGGCATTTATGGCTTCTATCATGATCCTGAGGTCATCTATTTTTTGGTCTGTTTCTGTTCTAGAGTCTCTAATTATGTTTTTCATTGTGCTCACCATCTGTCTAGTTATCTGGGAAGTTATTTTTGTTTTGAATTTTTCTAGAGCCTGATTGATCTCATGTGCTATGAGTTCAGGGTGTCCTCATGGTTGATTGTCAGACTTTTCTACGTTGTTCCCCTAGAATTTGTCATTGGTGAACTGGAAGCCTGTATTTGTGCCTTACTTAAGTGTTTTCTCATTTTTATTTTTGTTGTTGGGCTGTCCTTGGTTTAATTCCTGGTTTAGTACTTAAATCTTCCTGATATAGCTGCTCTGTAGGTTTTGAGTCTCTAATGACTCAGAGACTCTCATTTTCATAATATCAGAAAGCACAACTCATTAAATCAATCACAACCCTTTAGCCCAATTGATACAATCAACAATGCAATAGCATCAAACACAACTTAGAAATTGACCATTTGTAGTAGTTATTAATCTATCATCTTTAACCATATGAATTAAATCAAAATAAAGGACCAGCCTAACATATGTTTATACTAAATACATTCTTCAATATAGAAAATTTACCCTTCAGGAAGGGGACTTAGAAGGAATGGGAGGAGAGGAATAGATAGGTAAAAGAATAGGAGAAGGTTTCAAGTAAAGCCAGAAGACACAGGATGATCACACAAACTCTAGGAAACTGTTGACAAGAGGGAAAGACAGAGTGCAAGAACAAAGACAAGAATAGAAGCAGTTAACAGAAATAAGGAAGCTATAAATTGTACTCACTTTCCTTTGAAATTAATGACCATTGGGGGCCTGGAATTTAGTTCAGTGGTTCTGCCACCTGCCTCACAACTGCAAGGACCCGAGTTTGATCCCCAGTAGCAAAAAGAGAAAACAAAAGACAAACATAATGTGTTAGTGAAATTAATGACCATTGAGTGAAGAAAAAAGAGAAGAAAAGAGAAAAGAAAGAAGAAATCCAAATTAGGGAAGATACAGGAATAAAAAGGGTGATGAAGAATAACTTATGGGAGCAAGAGCCTGAGTGGGAAAAAGAAGGAAGAAAAAGGAACAATTTGCTGAATGGGAAAAATAAATTTTAAAAAATAAAAATTAAAAATTAGAGCCACTTTCAGGGTATATCTCTGCTGTCATAATAGACAATGTGGGCCACACTGTGCAGAACTACACCAATTTGTCTCAGCTAGCAGATGGCAGACCCCTGAGATTCAGGCTGAATTCGGGTTGCAAGGGCAAAGTTGGGCTTCCTGACCTCCTGCAGGATTGAACTCTGTAAGTTTATACTGTAGGTTCCAGCTGCCCTTCCCCTGAAGATAGTCCAAGTTCTGCTGGAAGGTGGTGGTCCCTGCAGCTTACCAATTGCTTTATTATAAAGGGTGATTGCCAGGTGTTGGAGGTACAGCTGAGTTACCTAGCTTTTCCTTAAGACATCATGAGAAGGACACCCACTCCTTGAACCCCAACAAGTGCAGAGATCTAGACAACTGGGACTTAGCAACCCCACCTCTGGCTGCCCGAGAAACCCCCTGGAGCTTCAGTACTGCTCAGTGCACAAGGCAGAGGTGAGAAATGAGATCACTGCTGCCTGGTCCAGTTGATGGGACCCAGCTCTGTGAGAGCCCGGAGCAAACTGTCCCTACCTCCTTCTGACAGGGTCCCCACTCGTGCTTCATCTCCCTGCTGGGGTTGGGAGTCCAGCCCACCTGTCCAAGTACACCCCACGGGGGAGTCATTTCTCCACTGGCAGCTCCTTTCTGTGATCACAGGATCTGGTCAGTGAGGGGAACTTTCTTCCTTGATTCCCACCCCTGGCCTAGAGTCACGCTGGTCCCCACCATGAGATACCTGCCATGGTTTGAATGTGTCCCTCTAATCCCACAGGGTGGAAACTGAATCCCCAAATTCCAGTGGCATTTGGAGGTGAGACCTTTGGGAGGTGATTGGTCATGAGGGATCTACCCTGAGGAGTGGATTGACCCATGATTAGACTGATGGTTGTTGAGAGGGCATCCGGCTCTAAAAGCAGCTCTCCCTGCCACACTTGCTCTGTGTCACCTTCCGCCAGGCTATGACCCAGCCTGAGGCTCTCACCAGACCCTGGCACCATGTTCTTTGGCTTCTCGGCCTCCAGAATCCTCTCTTCTTTGTAAGTTACCCAGTGTGTGGTATACCATTATAACAACAGAACATGGACTGAGACATCCCAAGAGTGGAAGGGGACAACTCAGGGGGGCAGAGGGCACAGGTGGGCAAACCTCTTCCTGGGCCTGTGGCTGCTCACCCACTTGTTCCCTCCTGTTGTCCTTTCCCAGCTCTGCATCCGAGAACCACATCTCCCGGGTGCCCTCGCTGAGTAGAGTCCTCCCAGGTCCAGCGGGTGACCTCTGGTTGGATGATCAGTGGGAGGCACAAAAGGAGTGGGGTTGGATCCAGACTGGATGTTTGCAGAAGAGGGGACAATTCTGCCATGGGTTTCTCTTCAGTTGGACCTGGGGGGAAAGAGACCCACAGGAAGCTGAGCCATCCCGGGGAAGAAAGTGGCTGCTGCCCCCTTAGCCAAGAGAAGGGGCAGCTGGCTGGGCTGACACGAGGACACTGTTTTGTCCGGCTGAGGCACAGTTAGGAAGCAGCCTCGCTCCAT